>NC_051180.1:48980436-49280436 GCF_013339695.2 Rhipicephalus sanguineus | reverse complement strand
TATCCGGACAAAACAGGCAATTCAATCAAGGCACTAGTAGTTGAATTGCACAGCAAAGGGCCAGCCTCTGCAGCAATGTTAGAGCACATCTAAGCCAGCGCTCATTCATTCAACATTCGGCATTAAGTGCCAAGGCCACTCCTGTGAAAAGTATTGTGTAAGGGTTTCAGCTGGACACTGTTTGGCAGTTTCCACATACACATGTTATGGCTTCCTGTGCGCCTTCCTGTCTAGGTTTTCTCATGAAGCCGAGACGTCCAACAAAATGCCCTATGTTTTTGTGGCCACAAGCGCAAGTGTGCTGTCATGTGAATCAGTATGGTGTGTAAACAACTCGACAGTGTCGTTGTGCTGTTGTATCTCCGTATCACATTTTTTGTGCGTGAGGATCTGTCAGAAGGGACAGTTGCATGTTTGCTTGTGGGCATCTGTAGGCATTTGTGCATGTGTAAAGGAAAATTTTTATGCTGTTTTAGCCAGATGCTGGGTCTCTCTCAATTTGGAGAGGCACCGATCCCACCATCTTTGAATGTGTATTTTGTGCCGTTAATGGCGTGCTTTTCAAACCGGTGGTTTCCGCCAACTTGACAGGTTAGTGCAGTCGTAACAGCTGTGCTGCCTTGTTCCAACATGTCCTTGCATTTGCCCCGTGAGTCGCTGTATATCTGCCTAGTTAGTGAAAACCAAAGCTTCGTGAGTTTGCTCTTCTTGTGTTGAGTATGGTTCCTCTTGCACACCATTGATTTCACTATTCACCTGTTAATCTCACGCAATTATTCTCTCACACTCTTGTAGCTGTATATTTTAAGCACAAAAAATCTGTCACGCTGTGGCACTTTGTGTGAGCATAATGACATGTGAATAGAACGAGAAGGTTTTTTTTATCATAATCTGGATACATTTGTTTTCTGACCAATGGGGATGTTTTACATAGTATTGGTCTCTCTTGGTCCCTGTGTCTTTTTTTCTTTAATGCAATTGCTTTTCTCCCTGTAAGATAGTGAGTCTGTGTTTGTTAAATATTGTCCATGCAAATGTTTGGAGATGCACGTAAGGTAAATGCCATGTGCACAGAGGAACGTGTGATGTGTTCTTTCATGTGCTCTGGACCTATATGTGTTTGCGATTTGCTATTGTTGCTAAGTGTTCCGCCTTATATAGGAATTAACAGTGTATTACTTCATAAAGGATTGTTTTTGATGCTCTATCCAAGACGTGATGTTGTGCAAGATCTGTTGATGGATTTTCGTTCGCCTTTAAGGGTGCGCGGTTTTGTGTGACTTCTTGTGGGACGTCTGCGAATATTAATGTCTTCTTGGTAGTACTACTAGCATGCCAAGGGCTTCTGCGCAAAGCTCCGAGCATCTTTGTATTTATAATCATGTTTTCTTGTTTGTGTGTTCTTAATTCTTCATGAGAACGCTATGCTTTATTGCGCTTCACGGTTTATATCAATAGATAGCCACTAATGCTGTCGCAAGAAGCTTGCTCATTGCTTCGTGTTAACTAAGCACTGCAATAATGTAAGAATACTAGGTTTCAATGTTTGGCATTCTTTTTACCATTCTAGTTTGAACAACACTGCAGTCTTTATTAGTACTGAGCCATGTGTAGTGGTAAGCTTTCTTGGAGAATGCAGTTGACATAACAGCAAGAAAAATGTTGCCTAAACGTGCAAAGCAAAAGATGAGTCTAAGAACCATCTTATTGCGCTAGCGTGAGGAAGCAGTTTGAACAACGATGAACACTGGAACTAGACATAACAGATGAACACATGTTCAGTCTTGTTTTCATGGGTTCGCCTTCTATACGGACTTCTTAAAAATGCTAGAGAAATGGGATGGAAATTCACCAACTAGCCCAATATTAAGCATTGTTGAAGTCCGAGAAGAGAAATGACAGAAATTTAATCATGCTGAATTCTGAATCTGGTCGCTTCATTCGGTTTTACTCAATCTGTAGCATTTCCCTTGCAGTTTGCTCATTTCCAGTTTGCTTGTTGCTTTGAGATGTGAGGCACCGAATATTCTTGTCTTCATAACATGTAGTGGTTTCATGAAACTGCCCATATAGTCTATGCTACATTGTGTTTATTATACAGTGGAGGTTGTGGTTTTTGAAATGAGAAACCCTGCTCGCGCTTTGCAAATGCCAAATCTCGTGCAATATGTGCGCATATTCAGTGTATTACAATTCCTTGCAAGCTCAAAGTTGGTGAGGAGGTGTGAAGAAGAGCGGTGCCTTTGACAACATTGCTGTGACAGTGGGTTTTGACGCATCGCTTTTTATTCATCGGATGCTCACAAAAGTGGTCGATTGACGTTGGTGTGCATAGGGCAGTTACTAGGCAGAAAAAGTTGGTGAAAGCTGCTGTTATTTGACAAGGCTGGATTCCTCATGGCGTGCACTGGGATGCTCATTGGGATGTTTGGGAATTTTTACTGAAAACAGTGCTCTGTTATACAAATACCGGTGAAAAGATGCTGTCGGTGCCAAGACTGTTCGTCTGCATAGAGAGGATTAGCTGCAACTGGTTATTGCATTGCGAAGCACAGGATTTAGCTGTCCAGTACCACAGTAAGTGGTATACCATATCCTTATGGTGTGGCCATACTTCCTTGAACGTGCATGGTCGTGCAGCAGCTTGAAATATGAAGTGGTGAAAGGAAGAGCTGAATGGTAGAGACAGTGTGGACTGTGTAACTTGCATATGTGAGTACAGGCGTAGGTTTACCATTTGGCCAAAGGGTAGGTGGTAGGGAGGAGTGGTCAAGCAAGACCAATGGTGCATTATGAGTGAGGCAAACGATATAAATTTGGCGTTGTTGTGATCAAAATTCGGACGTTTTTCTTTCCTTTTTAGGTATTACGGTCCCGGTTTGGGGGGAAGGGGGCGTGAGCGCCCTCTCCTGCTGCTCAGTAACTGAATGTCTGTAGGTGAGACAGCTTTTACAGACTTGGAATGTGGCAAGCTGGTTCGACCGGTGGCGTTGCAAAATATTACGAGAAAAAAAAAAAAAGCTGCGCCCGCTTTATTTCTGTAGGAACACACTTTCTACTGATGTGAACCACTAGAAAAATTGCTGCTAACAAAAGATGTTTTCAGTAGCAAATTGAGAAATAATCAGCTTTAAAGTCATTGTAGATTTCTGTGGAAAAGTTTCAAGCTGATGCCTTCTTCAAGATCGATGTCCAAACTCGACTCATTTTGACAACCTTGAGGGCTATGATTCCTTGCCTAACCAACTACACGTACCATGTATCGTTATAAAAAGTGCACTCATGGGGATTCCAGCTTGCATGAGTGGTTGGCAATACGCACGTTCGCAAACAGTCTGTGGTGGCGAAGATCCTGACTCCACGAATTGGTATGCGGGAATATGCGTGAATGTACATGGACTAGGTGGATGGTATGCAGTCTCTCGATGGCGCCCGCGTTGATGCTTAAGCAAACGAAAACCTATACATAGTTGTGTTTTTCCCTGTATGCTGCTCCGCAAAATGTTTTCTTCCGTGTCTTGTGCTTTGAAGAGAATTTTGCAATCATTTATATAGATGCGACAGTTTTGTAGGCTTCTCTGGAATAAAGTTGACGTGTATACCTTATAATTTATTTTGGATGTCTTTCGTGACCTGGTGTACATAAACACGGCAGGAAGGGGAAGATGGAAGCTTGCGATGAAAAAATCCGTAAACAGTGGGTGGGTGTTCGAGCCGACGTTTGGACGAGTGGACTTGTCTTCTTCAAGGCTAGTTCTAGCCTTGAAGAAGACAAGTCCACTTGTCGAAACGTCGGCTCGAACACCCACCCCCTGCTTACTGGCGTACATAAGGCATATTTAACTATACGGCCAGATCACTGCTGCTGCAGAGCAGCAACTTTTGCAATTCGGGTGTGATAGCTTGGTTAATATAGAATGCCGACCTGTTTTACTGCGATAGAATTATATGGACACCCCAGGCGCATTTTTGCTGTCTGCACCGGCGTCACCGAACTGCTTACTTTGAGCTGCCGGGACCGCCCGCGCGCTCCCTGTCTTGACAGGATCAGCAGACGGCTCATACGTTTGTATACGTGCTGTTTTCTCACTGCCCAGTTTTAAGTGAAGCGATAGACGGCACAAAGGTCGTTTCATTCGCTGTAGCGACCGCGTTTCCTTACGTCAGCGTTTTGTTGAGCTACGCCAAGTCGGGTGCTAAAGGAGTTAGCAGCTAGCCTTACTTCGTATAACACATTCCAATTTGTTGCTATCGCATCAATTACTTCGCCCTTGCGGCGAAACTAAAACCTTTTGTAAAGTAACTCGATATTAAGGAACCGCTTTATTCCAGCCGAGCTCGAGCTATGGCGACGTCCCATCTGATGTACAGATGATGAAGGTCAGTCATGTGTTGCGCCCACACTGAGTCCTACCCTGCTTATGCGGTTTAGAGGTCGCGTTCACGTGTACTTCGTCTTTTAAATGCGTTGCACTTTAGGGGCTCAGCTTGTCGTTCATCCACTCTCTCATGTCGCATGGTCACGCAGTGGTCATTACAGGCCTTAAACGAGGCTAACAATGCTCAAAACCAGTGCAAAAAAAAAGTCACAGTTTCGTCGCAACGGCGAAGCATGTTAATATTATAATTAGATATGTCATTTCATTTATTTATTTAATTCTATCATTTAACACTCGTTTAATTAACATTCCATTTTAAAAAAAGGAAAAAATCAAAATTGCCCCAACATTTTTTTTATTTATTTTTTTACTATGAATTATCTGTTCGCATATTCCTTTTATTTTATTTTTTTCACAAAGTCTACTGCGGCACGCTTCGTGGCCGATCCCCCGTAGTGGGTTGAGCTATTCCCTTAAGGAACCAACCAACCAAAAAAAAAATGAATGCGATCGCAGCAAGTTGGAATGTAACGCGAAGAACGGAAACCAGCTCGAAATTTCCAGCGCAAAGGACGAGCGCGAACTATCATGCGTCACAGCTAGACGCTGAAGCGCACACACATAAAGCAGGACGCACGAAACGAACGAACAGGACGAGCGCGAACTGTCACAGTTGTTACTTATTTCTGTTTGAACCGCGCGCTCCTTTTGCAAACGCGGCCGCTGCAGCGAGCGAAGTGTCCTTCGTACGCTCTGTGACTTCAGCGCGGACATTGCGGGGAAAGCACAAGACAGAAAACGTTGTCGTTGCCTTTCCCGCTGTTGTTGACCTCTCCTCATGGCACATACCCAATGGAGGGGATCGGCCGACTAGATGGTGAATTCGTCCTATATTTTCTGCATGTTGTGGACTCCTTATTACGCTATTTGTTTTGAATTAAAGTGCCAATTATGAGTAATGAAAAATTTACTGCTCATGGAATTTAGCAAGCTATTCTTTTAGTCGCAATGATGTATTCCTGAACAGCAAGGAAACATCCCTGTGGCTGTACCCCAGGGTAGTGGCCCCAAAAGAAAGAATGGACTCCGATAATTCCAGGCCCAGTTTTCGAAGAGGTGGTACAAGTATTCGTTTTCTGAATGTGTTGAACCGGCGACATGATATGAAAAAATGACTAATCGTTTCTTCCTGATTGCAGAAGAGGCACAGAGAGGAGTTCACTAAACCTAATCGATGGAAGTAAAAATTCAGGGAAGTAACGCGGCAACGAATTTTTGTTATGGCAACTTCCATCAACCTTGAATTAGCTAAATCGCTGTGCCAAGGGAATAGAAGGTTGCTTGTACTCTGGAGAAGCTGTTAATGCCGAGTCTAATAAGCTTTTTATAATTGCAAGTGTCCGGAAACGCGCCGTCGTGATGTGAGCTGTTGGAGGGAAAACGGGAATTATCGGTGCAGTCAGCGACGCCTTTGCAAGACTGTCCGCCATTTCATTGCGAAACAAACCCTTGTGGCCAGGTACCCAAATTAAATGAATACATTGTAGATGCGCGGAGACCAGTATTTTAAAGAGCTTTGTTATAGACCTCGTGAGCTGGTATGGTGGCGCTACTGCTCTCGCCCTCTATCGGGCTAGCGGCGCACTGTTAGGATTGTCGCCTACGGGCCCGTCTGCATGTTTCAAGGCGGCGGCTATGGTTGCGGCGGCCGCTGTTCTCCAAGAACGGTCACCGTAGTTCTTTTTTTTCTCTCTGCGTGTGCAAATACGCTGTGCTAACTTATGTGTATTTATGTTTTTCTTTCTGTCTGAAAAACCTCTCAAACTACAGCCGTTTAAAGCTGTAGCCGAAAAACCAGCAGGCAGCGACTACAGCGACTCTTGTTAAAAAAAGCATTCCACAAAACTTCGTCCCCTATTCGCCTCAAGCCATTCGAGAAAGAGAGACCCCTCTCAGTCATTCTTTTCACTGAAAACCGAACTGCGAGCCCTACCAACAAAAAAATGAAAAGAAAAAGCCGACAAACGCAGCTGCTTGCGCCCGAAACAAGTTCTTTTCCGTCCCTTGGGCACCACGCGGGGAACAGTAGACTACCCCCCCCCCCACACACACACCAACACGCTCACGAGTCGCAACGCGCACACACACTTTACAGACAGTGAGACTGCAAGGCAGTGCAAGCGCCCATCAACTCGTCACTGGTTGTCGTCTGCTAGGGAAGCGCATCGCCGCCAGCCCGCGCGTGAACGTGAGGACAAGGAGCGACGATCGTGTGTTGTTCTGCGGTTTCCGTAGGATTGAAATTGCAATAACGTGCGTTTCAAGAGGAGTTTTTGGTCGCTTGGTACGAAGTTGCACGCGAGTGGTCAGTGTGCGGTCTGAAAGAAGAATTGATGTGCGCGATGGAATCTTCCGACATTATTGGGAAATGCAGAGTGCAATCGAAAACCGTGGACTACGACGTAGGAGTGGAGGTGAGCTTTTGATTTTTCAGTGCTCTACGTGTGCTGAGCCATACCGAACTGTTTTCGTTCCCAACGAGGAGGACGCGGCAAATTTGTGTCTGATTCCGCACCGGCTACCCCTGCTCGCCGCTCTGGCTGGCAAGAAACCACGCGTGAGAGCAGAAGACGCAGACAGGCACATTGCCCCTCTAGGTGGCCTAATTCTAATTGATACAGTAACGTCTATTAGCTCTTAAAATTTTCAGACTTTATGATCCGCCCGACTCTTGGCCGATCCCCCTGAGTGGGTAGGTGCCATCATCCAAGGAGCATCATCATCATCATCATCAGGTGGCCGTTGTTAGCCTGCTATCTTCCTATTTCTTTGTGACCTTGTAAGCTTGTGTATACTTTTAAAATAAATAATAAAAGGCGAAAAAAAAAAACGCACGAGAGTCGGGACTTATGGACGGAATTCGAGGCGTTGCTTACGCAGCCCCGCACAGATGCGGTAGAGTTGTCTTTCAGTTTCGTCCGACTTCTGAGCAGTGGCGTAGCCAGGAATTTTGTTCGGGGGGGGCTCACGTTGCAGCGCGACCTCCTCATTGAATTTTTAGAACGACTAAGTATATGAATAAAATTTATTTATTTATTTATTTATTTATTTATTATTTATTTATTTATTTATTTATTTATTTATTATTTATTTATTATTATATCCTCAAAGGTCCCATATGGGACTTTACATGAGGGGTGGGCGTCATAAAATGGCGGTATCGATGAAGGTGTATGTTAGGATGTGGTTGAGTCTGCTTCCTGGATGGCATTTTTGAAGCGCGCAAAATCGCGGATGACTGCTGCTTCGTTCGGAAGGTCATTCCAGTCTCGGGTGGTGCGCAAAAAGAAGGGCTGCTGAAATGAGGTGGTGTGGGCACATGGCGGAATCACAGCATTTGGATGACTTGTGCGATGACCTCGATGGACCGGCTGGATGAGGTGGTTGTCACGCGGGGTTGAATAAAAGAATCTGTGAAAAAGGCAGAGACGTGCAATACGACGACGAAGAGCGAGGGTAGAAAGATTTAACTGGGATTTGAGGGCGGAGACGCTCGAGTAGCAGGAATAATCTGAAACAATGAATCTGGTTGCTCGGTTCTGTACTGACTCAAGTATTTCGATATGATTAGTTTGGTGGGGGTCAAAGACAGCAGCTGCATACTCAAGTTTTGGTCTGACAATGGTGTTATAAGCGAGTAGTTTAACGGAAGGTGGTGTCATGGAAATGTTACGGCGTGTGTACCCGAGAGCGCGGTTATCGGAGTGAATTATGTGATTTATATGGTCGCCCCAAGATAGGTTACTCGAAAGATGGACACGCAGGTATTTAATCGAGTCAGTAGCAGCTATATGACAGTTGTTGATTGTGTAAGTAGCCGGCGTGTGGTTTTGGCGACGATGGAAAGAAATTAGTAATGTTTTTTTCGCATTAAGGGACATCAACCAGGTGGTACACCACTGCTGAATGCGTGAGAGGTCATGCTGTAGAGAGGATACATCGGTGGGGTTATTTATAGGGCGGTAGAGGACACAATCATCAGCAAAAAGACGGATGTTAGATTCAACGGAAAGCGGAATATCGTTAATGTATATTAGGAATAAAAGAGGCCCTAGGACGATACCCTGGGGCACGCTGGACAAGACATGCGAGAGGTCGGAGGAGTGATCATTAACACGCACGAATTGTTTACGGTTTGTTAGGAATGCTTTAATCCAGTTAAAAACATGCCGATGAAGGTTTAGACGCGAGGTTTTTTGAAGGAGACGGGAGTGGGGTACCTTATCGAAGGCTTTTTCAAAATCTAAGAACGGTGTGTCAATTGGGATGTTTACGGTCCATATGAAGGTGAATGTCGTGCAGGAATAATGTTAGTTGGGTCTCGCATGAGTGATCTTTACGAAAGCCATGTTGGTTTGGGTGAAAGAAGTTTACGGATGATAAAATGTAGCAACATGAGAAAAGATGACGTGTTTCATGATCTTTGAACAAACACTAGTGAGCGAGATTGGTCGGTAGTAACCTGCAAATGAGCGGTCACCTTTCTTGAAGAACGGAAAGACCTTCCCAACTCTCCAGTCTAATGGGACTTCACCTGTGTCGGGTGACTGCTGAAAAATGATTGACAATATGGAACTACATACATGTTTAGTATTTTTCAGAATTTTGGCGTTTATGCCATCTATACCGCATGACGAAGAGTTCTTTAATTGGTTAATAACTTTTACAATTCCCTCTGAATTGAATGTAATCTTTGGCATTGGCGGAAAAGCAAAATGCGGAAAATCAGGAAGTTCGTTGTTAGCTTGTACACATTCGCACAGAACCTGCTGTCGCAATGAGAGAGGGCATCGGTTCCTGTACCGGGGCTCTGGTTTGCTGCTTTGTTCGCCCACTTTGTCCACCATAGTCGCAGTTCTCCAAAACCAGCCCTCGTTTCGACGTCATGTGCAAAAACGGTCATGAGATTTTCGGCTCCTTTCTCCCGATCATCTTGCATTGGTGGTATTGCGGATGATACAATTAATGAAAAGTCCTTTAGAAGTGTCCTGGGCTGTTCGAACCGTTGGTTTAACTGGGCTAGTACGTGGTTCATAAACGGAATGAACAGGGTTCTGCGAAAATATTCTTCCGCACTTTCGAATGCATTGCTCCCAAGATTTTGCTTCCGGACACCGGCTCGACGGCTGGTGATCTCCACATTCAGTTTTTCTGCCAATGCCTGCATTTGTGCAAATATTTTTGAGAAAGAAACATTCGTGTTCTTGCGGTCACTTTCAATTGTCTGCTGTATCACTTATATATGTCGTCAATGGCAGCGCTCATGTCGATACTCCTCGTCTGCAGAATTCTTTGACAGTGGCAAAGTCAGTGCTAACACGTGTTCCGTCACACGCAGGCTTACAAGGAACGCTGGTGAAAAGAGTACCAACATTAGACTGTTTGCCTGCACTGGACTTTCGCCATTTCCGTTAAACTTAGTCTCCTCTAGTGCTGCGATCAACGGCTGAAAGAGGCTCACAAATGAAAGCACTGCATCGTGCTTCTCGGCCCAGCGCGTTTCGCATAGTCCCAAAAGGCGCTGCCTTGTAGACTCAGGACAGCTCAAACTTATCACTTTTCGCAAAACGTGTGAGCGGCTAGAAGATTTACGAAAAAGGCTGACGTCGCCTTCAGAGTCCCAAAACAGTTTCGAATGTCTGTGATGGAGCATGCTGCACACACAACTAGACAAAGGGAGTGACACGCGCAGTGAATACATAGAGTGCGGCTGGATATTTCTCACGGACAGCAGCTTGAACACCATTCGTTTAGTCGGCCATCGAACTTGCACCACCGTATCCTTGACCACGGAGATGCTGCATGTTAATTCCCATTTCTATAAGGAGCCTTACGATGGTGTCGGCCAGGGCCCGGCCATTTGGTCGTGAATTGGCACAAAGCCTAAGAACACTTCTTCGATTCCGTTCGCATCCTTATTAAGGTACCTTACACAAACAGTAAGCTGCTCGATACCCGCAACATCCGTCGTTTCATCAGCAAGTACGGAGAAGCAGCCTGCAGCGTTTACTTTTGCGACTAGGCTTTCCTTGATGATTGCAGCAGAGATTTCTATAATGTGGTTTTGTACATATAAACTAAAATATGAGGCCTTATTTGGGCAACTTTCCAAATGCTTTTTTTGATCTGTGTCGCCACAATCCGCGCGCATGCGAAGCAGCTCTTTGAAGTTGCCTGTATTTGTAGAGGAGGCTGTGCTTGAATCCACGGGACCACTGTCTCTAGAGCCACACCTTGCCAACCGCAAAAGAGAACTGTCTCAACAATAGGCTGTAACTTCCTTCGGGTCTCTCTTATTTGAATTTGCCTGCCATGGTCCAGCTGATCAACAACACTGGGCACACATCCTGAGAAGGTTTGAAGAAAACTATCGGCTACCAGATGAGCGTCAGTGTGATATTTAGTGACTTCATGTGCACCGAAGACTTCGAGGGCGTGCTTCCACTTTTGAAATGGATTGGATACGAGGGCCTTAGTGCGCGCATGTTGGCCCTTGCCAATCTCACTTGTGCTAAAAAGGACACACTCGGCAAAACGCACCCTCTTGAAGCGCTGAGAAGCTAAGCCATCGGTACCTGTCCAGCCAAGCCACGTAAACATTCGTTTCTGTTTAAAATCGTTCATAGACTTAAACATAGAGCATGGCGGAGGAATCCAAGGAGTAGCTAGCAGTTGATGTTTTGTGTCATCATCCACTTTTGAGCCATCTGTGTAGAGCCCGATATCAAACTTGCTTCTGCTAACATTTTGAGGGTCATAAAAAGATAAATAATTAAATAAATGATAATCAGGCTGAAGCCCAATAAATCCCACCACCCGGGTGACGCCGCTGGTTGGTGGTGTATGAGAGCACGAAAAATTTCGGGGGGGGGGGGCTGAAGCCCCATAAGCCCCCCCCCCCCCCCCCCCCCTGGCTACGCCCCTTGAGGTAACCCGCAGAATTTTAAAGCTAGTTGCTTCCGAACGGTGTTCCTACAACTGTTGTGCCAGCCATGCACGCAGAAGTACGAAAAAAACGCTAGGCCTGCGCTGAAACCGCAGCACAGTCACAGCGAAAGCTGGAAGAGCGGCGTTTCTAGAGCCCGTTAAGCTCTCTTGGGGCTACAATACAAGTACACTAGAAAGGTACCCACTACGCCATAAATCACAATTTTTGTGAAGTTGGGAAGCACCTACTAAGCCATTATTCGTCATTCTGCGGAGAAGCGAGGCACCAGCTACGCGTCTGTAAGGCATTATGTGCACTTTCGTGACGCGACGACTGATGACGATGAAGAATTAAGGCTCAGCCCTTTGTAATGGGTTCGAATCTTTAAACGGCCCACCAGTTATGTAATTTGCATTGGGTCACGCCCGGTCGTTACTTCCCTCTCCCGTCAAGCTGTATAACATAGGTTGACGTGGGAGAGAGACGGGGGGGGGGGGGGGCGAAGAACTTTACTGAGACCGCAAGGAAATGGATCATGCGCTCATGGGCTTCCTTGGCAACCAATACAAGTGCACTTGCGAGGAACCCACTACGCTATAAATCAGTGTAAGTTTACTGAGACCCCGAGGAAGTGGATCATGCGCTTATGGGCTTCCTTGGCAACCAATACAAGTGCACTTGCGAGGAACCCACTACGCTATAAATCATTGTAATTTTTGAGAAGTAGGGCAGCAGGCACTGTGCCATTTTTCGTCATTCTACGGAGAGCGTTGGTACCTGCTATACGCATGTAAGTCATTATGCGCACTTTGTTGACGCTGTGCCTGATGACGATGAAGAATTATGGCAGAGTCCTTTGTAATGGGTTGGAAGCATTCAACAACCCACTCGTTGCGCAATTCGCATTGTGTGACGCCTGGTTACAGAATTCGCGTTGTGCGACGCTTGCTGCTTATTAATCATACCTGCCAAGTCTCCCGGATTACCCGGGAGACTCCCGGATTTTGAACGTTTCTCCCGGTTGTACGGGTCGTAGGAAAATCTCCCGGAAATCCAGTTTTGCCCCGCGCGTCCAGTGCATTGCGCGCTCCGTGCGTCACGGTGACGCGAGGTAGGACGTTTCGCGTACAGATGCGCTACACGCAATTTAAAAATTGATCCTAAGCGTGTTATAGGTTATATCAGCCGTTAATATTTCGTAGATGATGCGTTTGTGTACACACAAATCTATCCCACAAGTTATCTCGCCTTCAAAATTTTGTGTCACTGCTGCTTTAAGTGGACAGCCCAGCACTTAAAAGGGTAGCCGTTACCGATGTCTGTCGAGATAGCGTGTTCACCAGCGCTTGCGACCGTTCCCGTCTCAACGGCGCCCCTTGTGGTCCCTTGCCCGACGAAATAACTGGTAAGCAAGCGACGACAGGTCTCGCACGCGGAGCGATGTTATCGCATGTCCCCTTCGCGCGACGGTGACGGCCGGGTCGTTTCATCTCTGCTTCAACCGCGTTGGTCCCTTGCGCTAGCGCGCATTTACTCGCACGTGAAACAGACGATGCGTAAGCGATGTTATCGGTTTGGACTCTGTACAGATCAGCGGCGACCGCAAAATCCCGCTGACAGTGTCCATATAATTGCTATCGCAGTACCCCCCCCCCCCCCCCCGTTGAGTAGATCTCCCGGATTCCGTTTCTCCAAACTTGGCAGGTATGTTATTTTACTCTTCTACCACGCTATATTGCATATGCTGATGTGGTTCCTTCCCGACATGAAGCCTGTATAGTACCTTTTTGCAAAGCAGTTTCAAGCAGCGGCATGGCTCTCAGAGGTTGAATACTGGGCTCCCACGCAGAGGGCCCAGGTTCGAACCTCGTTCCATCCTGGCATTTTTTTCTTATTTAGTTTTTTTTTCTTATTTCGAGCGATACTGGTTACGGACACCGGCGGCGGCGGCGGCGGACAACTACGGCGCCAAAAATGGCCGGTGAAATGATCTCATAACAGCTTTTGCTGTAAAAGTACCGGACTACTGCGACGTTTTTACGTCCTTTCGGCGAGGAGCCATGCGTTTCTACCGTGTGACTGCGGGCACGGGAGCAACAAACGACAATCCCAAGTTTTCCGCCGCGGCCGTCCGGTGGCGCTGCCTGTTCGGTTCAAAGCTGCAGCGCACTTGGCCTATAGGTGTGTCACCGGATGTGGAAAGCGAAGAGCACACAGATCGGTCATTACTGCCGCTACTGGAATTGAGGTACTTGCGTAAAGCCAGAATTATTGCCATAAATTCAGCAAGGAAAACGGGAATAAAATCCGGCAATCGCAGTGAAAAAGACCTATCAAGTTCAGGGCAAAATATTCCGATACCAGATCTTTCCTCAGACTGCGATGCATCCGTTGCAATAAAAACATTCGTTGACATAGTTTGTAGATGTTCTTGCAACAAACCATTTAAAATGACGGAAGGTAACAATTTCGCATGGTTCGGAAAAAATATCATGATATACAATTTCAGGATAGTTATGTTGTGTAGTCAGAGGAAGCAAATCACGAATTTGTACATTTAGTGGATCAAGTAACGACTGAACAAATACAATTCGTGGTTTATGAAATTTGGGTCAATGCCCTGAGAAAAAGAAGTCAGGGTCCGAGATAAAAATTATCCGGTCGCGGATAGAGGGTGATTCGTATAATCTTAAGAAAGTTTGCACCGTTAGAAGGTTAAATCGACATAAAAGGGGTGGCATGCGCGCTTCTAGGTATAACACTGCATTTGCAGCATATTTAGGAAGGCCTAAGCACAGCCGTAGAGCTCCCTGTATAGTTGAACGAACTGCCGTCTTCCTTTTTCGTGGACCAGTGGCGAGTAATGCGATTTACCCAATTTGATCATGATGATGATGATAACCTCTTTCTCATGGCGCTTACCCTCAAAGTGGGATGGGCCAAAACCGGGTGGCAGGATCTTCTGTGGCATATTGCCACGCCCACTTGTTTTATTTTGATGTTTTTTGGGTTTGACCAGCAAGGATGGTTATCAACGCTCGAGGCTGTCCGCGAAGCAGTGTTCGAGAAGCTTCTCGATAACGCCGCCACCAGCGATATCTCTGGAAAGTTCGATAGCGCCTGTATAAAAGCCGACGCGCTTGACCGCTTGTCAGTTGATCGACGGTCGACGCTCTGTTCGCCGCTATCAGTGTATTGCTGTAGTTTGACTTTCAGTTTCTCGGCCACAAGTTCGGCCAAATAAAGAGTTTCATCTCGGACGTGCTGACTGCTGCCTTCTTCGACGTCACGACCACGTGACAATATACTAGTTTATGATGATGATACGTAGTTTCTCGCAGCCGCCGTTGCCTTGGGCTAAAGGGCGAGACAGACGGTGCGATTGTTCATGCGATTCGGCGTACGACACGGCGGAGGGGAAACCGGAATGGTGACCTTTCATAGCATCGTACACACGGTGTAAGAATATTCAGGTGTTGACACTGCGCGCGCCTAAGCGGCCAGAAAATGTTCGGTTGTCGGTCCGTTGAGCGGTGCGCCATCTAATGGCTTGAGGCGGAGAGCGCCCGCGAGTAGCCGAATCACGGTGGTGCTGCGTCATCGCCGCCGCTCTCGCCGTTCCCTCTCCTGTTGCTCTCTCGATTTCGCCCCTCGACGCCGCTTGGCGGATGCACATTATCCAGCAAAATGACACAAAAAAATGCACGTTATCAGCAGCATGCGCGTTGCTATGGAGACGACTGCCCCGCTTTTCGTAGCGCCCTCTGCAAGTCATCTGATAAGAACCCGAACATTATCTGGACGCGCGCGGATTGCGGTTTCCCATGCGATGGGGGAAGAGTGTCATCACCTGAGTATATTCTTACACCGTGATCGTACAGCCACCATTCCCTCTCCCCCACCGCGGCGTCGGCCGTCGGATCGCATGGAAAATCGGACCGTCTGTCCCCCGCTTAACGGTTGCCTTCTTGTTTTTTATTGGACCAGTGGTGAGATGTTGAATTTACCCAATTTCTTTGGCACATACCCGTTTGTTGGACTAAACGTTGTCATTTTTTTAGTGGACCAGTGGCGAGTAGTGGGATTTACGCAATTCTAATAGGCCACACGTGATAGCCCGCACAAATTACGGCTGCCTTAAACGGCTCCGCTGTTATAAAACTACACAAGAAATAACTAAGAGTTAATCGCAACAATTTACCTAGAATCGCGAAAAGCGCTTCTGAAACATCCGGCCGATACCCGCGCCGCGCAAGAGAGGGCTCCACCGCCTCGACAAGCGCGCGAGTGCCAAGGGAATCGCTGGGTTGCCCGTGCTACGCACTTCCTTGGATTTCACGGTAGTGGAGCTGCATTAAGCCCAGGATTCATAACTACAGAAAGACATACGCAAGAACTACATTATCGGCGCGCTACGTTAACCGCATGTTCGACTATAGCGTGTCACTCGGCACAGCATGCAATACTCCACAATTCTCGTGAAGCATTCTGCGACACTTTTCGCGGTACATGCTGCTGTGTGTCGTTTTATCTTTTTTTTGGGGGGGGGGGGGGGGGGGGGGGGCTTGGTTCTTGAATTAGGCGCTTTATTTGGATTAATTAGAGAACGTTGCCTTTGGTCAAGTGTGTCGAGAAAAAGGGGAAAAAAGAACGCGAGGAACAAGGAGAGCGCAGGAGCGTTGAGAGCCCATGCTGGCGCAACGTCGGCTTGGCATGTCTGTCAAGCCAGGACAGTGGAGGCGCCCAGTAACACAAAGTCGCGTGTGAGGCCGATGAAAGCTCCTTTCACTTGGTTCTGCAGTCAGTTCTTTTGGAATGTCAGTGTATGACTTCCAAGCTGAGTGACGCTGCGAGAAAAAAAAAAACGAAAAAAAAACGTGACAGTTGACGACGTGTTGTTATGGCGGCTTTGGAACGAGCTGGCTGCCAGTCACAGAGGGATGTCCTGGAAGCAGTCTGGCGGCCAGGAGTCGATGTCGTCCACTTCGCTGTCGGCGATTTTTACAAATGCCGAGCGGTCGCCCTCGGCTGCTGCGGGGCTGCGGTATTCTTCCTTGGGCGCCGGTGTCTCGCCCGGAATGCGGAGGGCCAGCCGCAGAGCGTGTATCCACGACGCCAGCTTGTGGAAGCGCTGCCGTGCGCGAGCGGACCACCTGCAGTCACGTGTGCATTATGTTGCACTGTAGAAGACAACACTCCTATGTGCGGTAGCTTTCACTTTTAGTCGAGCTATGTCAGGCGCCGTGCGGCGTCCGCGATCTCTCCGCTCGCGCCCCCCTCTCCCATAGCAACAGCTGCGAGCGCGCGCGCTCCTCCTCGCACCTAACAACAGGAGCAGGTGGTGCGGTCGGATCAGCGGAGAGTGAGTGGAGAGGTGAGCGCGTGAGGGCGCTCGCATCGCGGGAGCTCGGCGGAGCTTCCGCGTGTGGGAGAGTTTGTGGGCGAGGGTCGGCGCGTGCTTCGGCGCTTCTCTCGGCGGGCGCCCCACACTCCCGTTCGCTCGCTCGCAAGCGTATATAAATGGAGCGGAGCGCGCGCTCTGCTCTCTCTCGACCCGTTCGCCGGCTTTCGCTGACGCGAGATGGCTGACGTGGAAGACAAGGCTGTGAAGCGAAGAGCGCGTGATGTCGAACGCAAGCGCTTGAAGCGAGCTGCCGACGCCGAACTCCGCGCCGTGCAGTGATCGTGGCCGTCAAGTGCAACGATAACACAAACAGGTGTTAAATAAATGGTTACCCTACAAATCACCGTCTCGTCATTCATTATATAATTACTTCGCCGCACACTCGCGCCCAAAGAAATGCATTCGCATTTCCTCACGATTCCCTTCGGGGAGGTGGGGTGAATTTTTTCCAAACTTCTTGCAACGCAGAAAAAAAAGGGGGGAGAGAAATTACCGTAACGCAGAGAAAAAAAAGGTGCATTGCAGTTCAACTTTCATATGCAACTCGTCCAATCTTCAACACTATGGTCGGAGACGCGGGGCGCCCAGATGACCGAAGCGCGGAGGCCGGTCGCCTCCGCGACTAAACGAATAGTCTCGCTCATGTACTCCGCAACGTTATCTGAAGGCGGAGTCGCCGGCCGCTCGGCTCCTGATGTCCTCTGACGTAGCCGAGGGGAGGGGGGAGCTCAACCCCCCCCCCAACATTTTTTCAATTTTGAATATGTATATGTACACGCACACGTTTAAATACACGCACCAACATACATAAGTGGTGAATGAACCCCCTCCTCCCGCCCACCTTCCGGAAAAAATTTCTCGCAACGCTCGTGCTGACGTCAGTCTGGAGAGCGCGCCCTTTGGGGCAGACGTGTGCATCCGCCTTTGAGGAGAAAATGCCGCAGGCCGCGAAAGTTGCGTCCTACTATAGTTGGCCTTCAGTTTGATGGCGCTCTTCAATTTACGAATGACGCTGTGTCACTGCATGCACTGCACAGCGGCGCGAAGATGCCTGTGCCACCAGCCACAAATGTGATGTATAGGATATGTACTACGAAACTCCGGAGCGCTGCACTGCCTTTCAACAAAATCAACCCACCTGGGCCGGGTCTTCTCCGCTTGGGGCTTCGGCTTGTGTAAACGACTCAGGAAGCCGATGAGCCTGAATCGCCTGCACCCGCTCGCCTGTGCGTTGGCGTCTGCGTCCGAGGCGCCGTTGCGACGCCGTCCCAGGCGCTCGGGCAGCTCCTCGGACTCGCTGTACGAGTTTCGAGCGTCGCCGGGAACCTTGAGCAGTTTCTGGCAGCACTCGACGAGCTCGTCGGTGATACCGTCGCCAGAGCCGTTGTATTGAGAACCGTTCACACCGCCAGTTTGGCAAGAGCGGCTGACGTAGCGGTGCTGCTCGAAACCCGCCATATATGCACTGGTTCGTTGCGTACCGTTGGTAAATAAATTGCTTGGCTTGATGAGCTACGCGTGATCGGAACGGACCGCCGCGAGCCTACGATGCGTCTTTATCTTTACCGATTTGCTGCAAGCTCGTGTCCCATTCAGTGCACTAGAACTGTGCCCGCTTGATGGCTGTCAGGGGCGGTACCTACAGAAAAAAAAACTTAACATTGAAAATAAATATGCCTGTCTGTTCTTTAGGGGTGGTTGATGACATTAACGCAACTAGCAATCCATTTTATGATAGGCGTGTAATTGGCGATATGGCTTGGTTCGCCGAGGTACACCAACACGGCTTCGCGATGGCTTCATCATGGGCGCTATACGAGCTCATGCTCAAAGTTCGGCGCACCTATGCTGTCTTTTGTATGTGTTGCTTTAGTCTTGAGCTAACACAATCAGTCTGCAGAGATGCAGCATGTACTATCGTGAGCAGTATGAGCGGGAACACGGGAGCGCGTAGCAAGTAGCCGCATACCCCGATTCGATCGATACTCGAATGGCGCCGTCAAAAATAAAGTGAAAACGGTGACGCTTTTCCACGAGATAGATAGATAGATAGATAGATAGATAGATAGATAGATAGATAGATAGATAGATAGATAGATAGATAGATAGATAGATAGATAGATAGATAGATAGATAGATAGATAGATAGATAGATAGATAGATAGATAGATGAATTGATCATCAAGAGAAGGAGGTGATCACAAAGCTTACGACCGGTCGCAGACGCCATTTGAATTATGAGAAGTTTAGTGAATGTATAAGGCCAGAATAACAGCTGGATTAAAAAAAAACAAAAAAAACGCAAGTTTTGTGAAACGTTGCATACAGCATGTAAGTTCGTTTTATTTTTGTGGTAGCGCAAGCGCTACTAACAGTGGAATGTAATGCTGGCACTAGAATTGATAAAACGAGAGGCGGTATTTTATAACACGGTTGAAGTGCTGTTAGCATATGAAGAACAGAGGAGATGGTTTACGTACAATAAACGTAAAGACATGGTGTAAGGCTATCACTATAGGACTGTCGGGTTAGGCCGCGAAAAAAAAAAGAACTATAGAAAGACAATGCATATGTGCACATAACGCACCTATATAGGCGCATTTTAAAAACAAGGCATGTAAAACAGTATCGCTTAACACGCACTATTACGCAGACGTAAATAGAAAACACTACGTCGTGACAGTGAAGAATACGAAATGACTGCATCCGCGGCGTTCTGAAGTCTGGCAACCACGTTCCCGCGACAGTTCTCTCACAGAATGTTCGACGTCATTTGCCCCTGCAGGAAATTAGAGAGGCGTTATCCATCACATGCTCAGCAGTGGCTTCGGTAAAACCTCCCCTTCCTTAATTTAGAACCCTGCGCAGGCCTACGGCCGTTTGTATATAAAAGGTCTCAGGTTGCACTGAGCCCTGAGCCTTCACGCGTAACGGCGAGTGATACGAAGTACCACACCAAAAAACGGGAGTGTACCTTGCTCACCGTTGTTGCGTGCATGATTTAGCAGTCCATGATTTGAACAGCAAACGAAGTGGTACGAGTATCTAGGCTAGTTGTTTGGTGACAGATGATAGGTAAACAGGCGAAACACAATGAAAATGACAACACGAACAACAGATATCGTTCACTGAGCTCCTGTAACGCTTCAGCCTCGGCGCAAGGATGATCTGACGAGAAACTTCGAAGGCAACATCGATGTCATCAGTACCTTCAAAACTTCACATTGATGTAGATGCTAGGCAGTGCTGGGAGATAGGCTGACATCTACGCAGCCAATCAGAGTGAGGCACGTTCTCTCTCGCGCCCGCCTGTTTTGGCACTTCGGCAGTCTCGAATATTTCATTGCGCCCTCAGCCGTCCAACTTGAAGTAGCGCCTCCAGAAGTTGCAGTTCTCTTCCTGCGGCCCTTTCTTGATTGTGAGGACTTTGAGGTTGATGTCCACCATGTAAGGGCCTTCCGCCGAGTACCGGGGCCACGCAATTTTTCCCAGCGTCGGCATGCGCCTATAAAAGGAAGCGGAAGGAGGAAAAGAGAGAGAACGTTAGGATACATCATCATCATCATCATCATCATAATCGTCATCATCAGCATCAGCAGCAGCCTGACTGCGCCCACTGCAGGGCAAAGGCCACTCCCATGTTCCGCCAATCAACCCGGTCCTGTGTGTGCAGCGGTCACGTCATCCCCGCAAACTTCGTAACATCATCTGACCTTCTAAGAAGTTAGCATACCGAGAGTGTAGGCACAAAATCAGTATTGGCCCTGCAGCAGTAACGAAGAGCAGGTGCCAGCCAATAGCGATTTAAGGCATATAATTAGCGAAGCCGGCCAGCCGATGGCCAATAATACTTTCGAAAGAAATTCTTTGTGCATTGTGCCTCTGGGAAATATGCCAAACGAAGGTATACTGTAAGGTGCAATCTCGTTTCATTTCAGAAGCGATTAAGGCAAACCCTGAAGAACATAAGTGAGCCAACTCACTCATGAGTCGACTCACTCAGACTCAGATTGGCTCCGAGTCTGAGTCTGAGTGAGCTCGGGGGAGTAATATTTTGGTGAGGTTGAGTCCGGGTGAGTCCTGCTGAGGAAAATTTTAGTGAGTCTGAGTCCGAGTGAATCCGGTGAAATATTGGTGAGTAAGAGTGCGAGTGAGCCCTAGGTGCAAAATATACCGGGTATTCAAAGTCGTTTTATGGTTTTGTTAAAATTAAGCACCGGGAAGAACGTGAAAACCACATTAGCAGATAAGTTATGCATCCAGGGGGACATAAAGTGAGACAATAATTATCGCTGTCAGCCGCCCAATTAACTAAGATTGAATAACTAACTTTTTAATGAGTGCAGCAAGCGGGCATGCTTGTATTGAAAAGTTGGAAGCAGGCGCGTTTCTACACAGTGCCACTTGGAAGAATTGTTCTAGCATGTCTGTGCCCCGAGATATCCCGCTGCAAAGTTTAATTGCGGTTTGCATGATTACGCATGCAATACAGTGAGCACTGGCGCAAAACTCCTCCCCGATGTGCCGCGGCAGTTGCGTGCGGCGTTTAATCTGACAACGGGTCGAAGGCATAGGCAACGATGATTACGGTTACCCTTCTGCTACCGGCTGGCGGTAGCAAGCAATGACTGCTCGTCACATTAGGGAGGAGCTTTGCGCCAGTGCTCACTGTCTTGCATGCGTAATCATGCAAACCGCAATTAAACTTTGCAGCGGCATATCTCGGGGCGCAAACATGCTACACTGTAAACCACTTTACACCCGTATAGGTGTAACTTGGTGTCTATAACTCACACCCCTACACCCCAAAAAATAGGTGTACCAAGCAGGATTACACCTATACAATGGGTGTAATTTCAAACTTTCACCCAATGGGTGTTTGGGTGTAAAAGCATATTACACCCAAATGAAAAAAAGGGTGTAGGGTGTAAAAGCACATTACACCCAAACGAGAAAAAGGGCGTTGGGGTGTTTATGCACAATTACACCCAAACACCCAGGCAAAAATTTCCATAATTCGAGTGGTTCCCCCCTCCCAGTTGGCTCCCACTGAAACGCTAGAAAGCTTACCCTTTAGCTAGTCCTTTCAAGGGCGCATGACCTATTGTAGTGGCTCCTGCCACAGAGGGAAAATCCTGGCAGCAGCACTGATTTTATGGTGCATATGAAGCACGGCATATATGGCCCTTACATATACAGTGCAATCGTGACTGAATACAAAGTCATTACCTAGAATGTGTTGCCACACATTGCAAGATGTTCACACAATTATCCAATAGTACAAAATAAAGTCAAGCTTTAATAAACACAGAGCTCGTACATCCGAGACAAATTCTATGGTATTCAATGACCTTTCTCGAGTGTGCAGAACGGCATCGCGTATGCCGCCAAACAAGGAGCACAAATGACATGGAGCACGAATGACCAAGGCGTTTGTGTCAAAATATGAAGCAAGGGCATTATTTCCACTTCATAAAGAGGAATTCAATTTAACATGCTTCATTGTAACACAGCCGTTTAGTGCAGTATGGGTCTTAGAACAAGCGACACCCGTGCGAGTGGGTTGTAATATATAAAAACGCCCTCGAAAAGGTAGCAGTTACAGAAGCACAAATGAACCTTCTTCCCTGTCAGCCCCCTTGGGGCACTACAGACACCTGGTCCCTTTGGGCGCACCCCAGAATGAATTTTCCCACTGTAGTTGCCCTTCCCAAGAAGGGAAATATTGGTGCCACTTCTTATACCTGCACTTATGCAGTTGATAAAATAAGGTGCCATCGTCTTAAATGGGCTGCATAACATCAGTGTATGTGTTTGGAATCAACTGGAACACACAAGGTACGGTCTGGTCGTTCTCCTGTTAAGGAGATAGTTCAGAAATGTGCAATCCCTTGATGAGAAAGTGGATTGATAAAGTTTCAAAATTCCAGCAGTGCCCACACCACTGTGCATGTTGTCGACTTTCTTAGTAGGGTAAACACTGCCATCACACAGCTGTAGCTGATACACGAGCAGGGTATCAATGCTCCGTGACAACTCAACGCAACATTATAAGGACTCAGAATGTCGTTTTCCACAGCAGGCCTCCATATTATCTCTTTTCTGGGAAAGTACATGAGTGAAGTACAAAACCGTGCACATTGCTGGAATTATGAAATCTTTCCCACTTTCTCAAAAGCAATGGATTGTGGCTCCAGCACAAAAAAGTGAGCAATCGGGCCATGACGCGCACGTTGCAGCGCATGCTGAATGCGGTAATATGCAGGAAATGCATGGGAATAGGGACGTTATGACCACGACAGCACTGCAGAAGCATTACCTACATAACAACAGTAGAATCAAATTTTACACGGGCATGTTCAGAGAAATTTAAAGATTATCCCTTTCCAAGCAAAGACAACAGAATCATTGGTAATTGAATAAAACGAGTATTTATTTCTTTTAAAAAATATTGACAAAACTTAAAGCTTGTCATATAGCTCAAAAATAAATTTTAAAACAATACTCGATGCACTGATTTCACTGACAAGTACTGGCAGTTTTGTTAAGCTAAAGTTTCAATAGCAAAAGATCTCAATTATTAAAACTACTGCAAAAAAAGTCACAAAGTCCTTTGAATATAAAAACTAAGCCAATAACCACAAAATGGAATGACCTGCGAGAACATGTTGAAATCGGCAGAGACAAAATGGCTTGTATTAAAATGTCACAAAAAATGAGCAAGAAATTGAAATGAAATACTAGTACCGCCATAGTATTCGTTTCGGTATAATGTAAAACAAATAACTACTCGTTACCATATGAAAATTAACTCTATGGCTTAAGCTCTAATTAATCACAGGTGGCGACATACTTTAAGCAGAAGCTAAGGCCTATTCTCTAGGCTTTCTTGAAAATGTTCAGGAGCTTTACTACTTGTGTCCTCGGAGTCACTGCAAACCGTTTCACACCCGTATAGGTGTATTTGCGATAAAACACCTATCGTACACCCTTTTTTTCTGTCAATATTATCCGAAAGGGTGTAATGTCTTGTTTGTACACCCTTCGCACACTCTTTTTAAATTTTTGGGTGTACCATGGGTGTATGTTCTGTTAAACACCCATGGGTGTTTTTTGAATTTTACACCTATGGGTCAATTCACGCAGTGAATTGAGCCATAGGTGTAAACAGGTATCGTTGTACTGCTGAATGCAATTAACTGAGACACTGAACACCACGGGCAACGCCTCCTGGAACCATGGGTCACCACCCTGTTCGACAGAGCGTCTTGGCACAGCATAATGTTTCACGAGGCACCTGAGTGTGAAGCTACCTGCTCGTGAATCAGTAATGGTTCACCTTGGTGTGCTAATCTTGCCACTCGATTTTCATTCTTTTAGTTGTGCATCACAAGTCTGCTGTATTTGCAAAGACGCATGTATTTTGCCTACTTAATTAAGCAAGTGGTAGTGAAAATAAAATATACCATTGTTGTGCCTGAGGTTCTGAATGCAGTGAGTCAACTGATGTTACTTATTTACTGATGTCAACTGATGTTACTCACATATATTTAAGCCTTTACATCCCGATTTATTTTTGAGAAATCATTCCAAAATTAATTTCATTTATTGCTTGATTGGATTCACACGTTGAATGAATGCCCGAAATACATTCGGAATAATATATGTATTTGTTTAGCATTCATAAGCATTTGTTCAGTTTAGAGACAGTTGGCTTCACTTCACTGTGATCATCGCAAACACCTCTCCTAACGATTAATCTATAGCATACATATACAGTGAAATCTCGTTGACACGATTCTGCATAATACGTTTTTCAGCCTAATACGTTTTCGTTTTTATTTCCTGCCAACATCCCTTGAAAATAATGTATTTTCATGCGTTTAATACCATCCCATTTTTGCCAAAACTGGATAATACGACCGCGAAAGTGGATCTTGACCGATATATCGAGAAATCCTGCGTTTATTCTTCGCTATGACAGCTCGCACCACGTTCCAACAACCCACGATTTGCGCATAGCAGAGCCGCTGAGACCACAGCAGCATCAGTTTAGCGGCGAAAAGATCGCTACTAGGCGATCTTTTCTTTGAGATTATATATATACATATATATTGCCGCTTTGTGAGGGCCCCCCCTCCAGTGAAGAGAGACTTTAAGCCCTGCTTGTAGTCATGCAGCTCTTACTGTGTCGTCGCAATGCTTACTGCGATTCGAATACACTGTGTAAAGCATAACAAAACATAACACTGCCGCAGAAAGAAAGCTGCGCCCACGCGACCCGACAACGGCCGGGGCGCCACGGCGCCACCTCCTCGGCCGACGCAGCCGCCGCCGCCGCGCGTGCGCGGAAGAACAGCTCTATCACCACGTGACTTATGCAACGCGCTCAGACACGCCGCCGGACTCAACCGTTTTTTGCGTGTGTTGTGCATCGCCTCCCGATCGGTCGAGTTTTGCAGTCGGTGTTTTGGTTGTTTGAAGTGTGACTGCGCTGTGTGCTCGTCCTTTACCTTCTGCCAGTGCTGCTTATTACGAAGATGATACTCAAAGGGAGACCTGCAGCTTCATATCGTGGAGCACTCGAACTGAAACGGTATGTACCACTATCACGTTGCTACGGCCAGCGCTTTGTTAACTCCGAGAGCGCGATCTAATGCCGTTAACTAAGCTTTTCTTAACTGGTTGACGATCGGTGAGCATTTGTTAACGTAGCGAGCATATGTGAGTGTATTGTTTCATCGGGATGAAGCCAAAGTTGTGTGTCATTAGGCGCGGGCAAGCTTTGCTTTGTTTGGTGTTGAAAGCAGTGTGCGCATGCGCGGCTGTGATTCGGAGGGGGATTTGAACGCAGTTGTGGCGGTGCCCTTCTGTCGGCGGAAGGGGGCCCCGCTCTCGATGAACCACTATTTTGATTTAAGAATAGCTGGGTTGTGATGGCACCTGTTACCTCTAAGCGTCAAGCGTGTCTAAGGCGCGTATGCTTCGGCCTGTTGGTAATTCAGGTGCATTTTTTTTCGCACAAGAAAAAAAAAAAAGCAGGACAGAAAATAACGACGTGGTGTCCGTGTCGTTCTTTTCCGTCTGTGTTCGTTTTGTGCGCTAAATCTACCGTGATGCTCGGGTTGACGCGTGTGGGTCATTTTAACGCAGCATGTTGCTTCGTTTTAGGTACGCCGCGCGAAGCTCGCCTAAGTGCTAATACATTCCGTTTCGTTAAATTCGTACCGATGTTTTAATTCATCCGTAACATATGTTTCCTGATAATGCCGGCACCCGTGCACGGGGAGCCGTTCGTTAAACTTGACTTGTGTTCGAATGAATTTTTCATGTCTATGTGTGGCCGAATCGCCTTAACTACCTGAACTGTGCAAGCGCTAGTTCGAGCATCAGTGTGCACTTAGACGTGCGCAGGGTTCCCCATCAGGGGGGAGGAGAGTAGGAAGGTTAATCGCTGCCCTCCCCCCGCCTTACTAAAATGTCAAAGTATGGGGGCAGACTTTGCGCCCCCCCCCCCTCTGTCTGAATTGACTAGGGGGGGGGGTACCACCCCCCACCCCCTTCGTGCGTACGCCTGAGTGCCCGCATTCGAGCACAATTTATTTTATTCTGTTTGTTTCCATTATGTCTAGCTTTCATTATTTTGTTGTGGTTATTAAGAGGTATATGCGCCTCGCCTCGCTTTGGCGTTGTAACTTCGCTAAATACTTTTACGTGTACAAACATTAAAAAACGCAGTTTGTACGACCACCTCCAATGATATTATTTGGTAAAAGACAAGCCTAATGACTTATAAGATATTTTAAATTCTCCAGTCATCTTCAAGGCTGCACGTTGCAGCCTTGAAGAGAAGTCCTTGTGCATAGTTTGTTTTATATGCTTTTTATCGATGTGCAGGAATCCTTCATGCCACTAAAGAATGCCCCTTTTTCTTTAAAAATGCGGATGATATTTGTCAAAAAGTACTTTCTCTTTCCCAAACAAGCTAATTGCACGTAGAAAAGCTATTAATTCTCTCCAGTTCCATATGGGGCATGTTATGAGCTTCATATTTGGATGGTCCTATCGTGAGCAATATGAGCTCGAACACCCGAGCGCGTGGCGAACACCCTTGAACCTTACGTCGGCTGATTCGCAGCGGCGGCTGTCGGAAACAAAACGGAAAGGGCGCCGCGCTTCCACTAGCTGTTGACCCTCCCGCTTCGATATTGTTGATGCGAAACAGCATCTTAGAGAGTGTCAGTGGCCGCTAGCGGTGATATGAATTCCCATCAACGCCAACAGCCCCATCAGACTAGGTAGCTGCTGAGATATCGGCTGGGACGTAGCCTGCCACGATGTGCAGGCCATGCTTGCGCATCGGTATCTCGGTGGTGTCGGCTGAGGATTTTGCTGCGCCTTATTTATTTATTTTGTTATCATTGCTAGCTGTCATTGGCACGCAATCAGCCGATATCTCGCAGCAACGCTAGCGAGGCGGGAGTACCAACAGTCAGCGGAACAGCGCCCCCCCCCCCTCCAGTTTCGGCAGCGCCATCCACGTATCACCCTATCTCAGTTTTAAGGCTGTTTTCCACGTGCTCGCATGTTCGAGCTCATATTACTCACGATAGTACACGGTACAGAAACTGTTATTTACTGAAACAAATGATTGAAGTCTGCGTAGCGCTTTCCAGACAATGATTTTTTTTATTTTTTGTCATGCAGGGAGAGAGCGTTCCAATAACACCTTGCATTGTGTACGATAGCCCCTATCTTCCCTATGCAAGCAAGCTTTTCCTCCATGTGGACAAAGAACTGCTCTTCAGTGTGTCCAATGCCGAAGAATGAGTAGCTGCACTCATGGCAGCACATTGGCTGTTAAATATCGACTGCCATCACAAGGCGTTCAACGTTCTCGTCGCTGTTGAATGGCTCCTTCTTGGCCAGTGGGTAATGACTCCGAGGACACAAGTAGTAAAGCTCCTGAACATTTTCAAGAAAGCCTAGAAAATAGGCCTTAGCTTCTGCTTAAAGTATGTCGCCACCTGTGATTAACTCGAGCTTAAGCCATAAAGTTATATTTTCATATGGTAACGAGTAGTTATTTGTTTTACATTATACAGAAACGAATACTATGGCGGTACTAGTATTTCATTTCAATTTCTTGCTCATTTTCTTGTGACATTTTAATACTAGCCATTTTGTCTCTGCCGATTTCATCATGTTCTCGCAGGTCATTCCACTTTGTGGTTATTGGCTTAGTTTTTGTATTCAAAGGACTTTGTGACTTTTTTTGCAGTAGTTTTAATAATTGAGATCTTTTGCTATTGAAACTTTAGCTTAACAAAACTGCTAGTACTTGTCAGTGAAATCAGTGCATCGAATATTGTTTTAAAATTTATTTTTGAGCTATATGACAAGCTTTAAGTTTTGTCAATATTTTTTAAAAGAAATAAATACTTGTTTTATTCAATCACCAATGATTCTGTTGTCTTTGCTTGGAAAGGGATAATCTTTAAATATCTCTGAACATGCCCGTGTAAAATTTGATTCTACTGTTATGTAGGTAATGCTTCTGCAGTGCTGTCGTGGTCATAACGTCCCTATTCCCATGCATTTCCTACATATTACCGCATTCAGCATGCGCTGCAACGTGAGCGTCATGGCCCTGATTGCTCACTTTTTTGTGTTGGAGCCAGAATCCATTGCTTTTGAGAAAGTGGGAAATATTTCATAATTCCAGCAATGTGCACAGTTTTCTACTTCACTCATGTACTTTCCCAGAAAATAGGTAATATGGAGGCCTGCTGTGGAAAACGACATTCTGAGTCCTTATAATGTTGCGTGAGTTGTCACGGAGCATTGATACCCTGCTCGTGTATCAGCTACAGCTGTGTGATGGCAGTGTTTACCCTACTAAGAAAGTCGACAACAGGCACAATGGTGTGGGCACTGCTGGAATTTTGAAACTTTTTCAATCCACTTTCTCATCAAGGGATTGCACATTTCTGAACTATCTCCTTAAGAGGAGAACGACCAGACCGTACCTTGTGTGTTCCAGTTGATTCCAAACACATACACTGATGTTATGCAGCCCATTTAAGACGATGACACCCTATTTTATCAACTGCATAAGTGCAGGTATAAGAAGTGGCACCATTATTTCCCTTCTTGGGAACTGCAACTACAGCGGGAAAATTCATTCTGCGGTGCGCCCAAAGGGACCAGGTGTCTGTAGTGCCCCAAGGGGGCTGACAGGGAAGAAGGTTCATTTGTGCTTCTCCCTGTAACTGCCACCTTTTCGAGGGCGGTTTCATCTATTACACCCCACTCGCACGGGTGTAGCTTGTTCTAAGACACATACTGCACTATACGGCTGTGTTACAATGAAGCATGTTAAATTGAATTCCTCATTATGAAGTGGAAATAACGCCCTTGCTTCATATTTTGACACAAACGCCTTGGTCATTTGTGCTCCATGTCATTTGTGCTCCTTGTTTGGCGGCATACGCGATGCCGCTCCGTACACTCGAGAAAGGTCATTGAATACCGTAGAATTTGTCTCGGATGTACGAGCTCTGTGTTTATTAAAGCTTGACTTTATTTTGTACTATTGGATAACTGTGTGAACGTCTTGCAATATGTGTCAACACATTTTAGGTAATGACTTTGTGTTCAGTCAAGATTGCACTGTATATGTAAGGGCCATATATGCCGTGCTTCATATGCACCATAAAATCAGTGCTGCTGCCAGCATTTTCCTTCTGTGGCAGGAGCCACTATAATAGGTCATGCGCCCTTAAAAGGACTAGCTAAACGGTAAGCTTTCTAGCGTTTCAATGGGAGAAAACTGGGAGGGGGGAACCACTCGAATTATGGAAATTTTTGCCGGGGTGTTTGGGTGTAATTGTGCATAAACACCCTAACGCCCTTTTTGTCGTTTGGGTGTAATGTGCTTTTACACCCTACACCCTTTTCTCATTTGGGTGTAATATGCTTTTACACCCAACCACACCCATTGGGTGAAAGTTTGAAATTACACCCATTGTATAGGTGTAATCCTGCTTGGTACACCTATTTCTTGGGGTGTAGGGGTGTGAGTTATAGACACCAAGTTACACCCATACGGGTGTAAAGTGGTTTACAGTGTGCACTGGCCAAGAAGGAGCCATTCAACAGCGACGAGAACGTTGAACGCCTTGTGATGGCAGTCGATATTTAACAGCCAATGTGCTGCCGTGAGTGCAGCTACTCATTCTTCGGCATTGGACAGACTGAAGAGCAGTTCTTTGTCCACATGGAGGAAAAGCTTGCTTGCATAGGGAAGATCGGGGCCATCGTACACAATGCAAGGTGTTATTGGAACGCTCTCTCCCTGCATGATAAAAAATAAAAAAAATCATTGTCTGGAAAGCACTATGCAGACTTCAATTATTTGTTTCAGTAAATAACAGTTTCTGTGCCGTGTACTATCGTGAGTAATATGAGCTCGAACATGCGAGCACGTGGAAAATAGCCTCAAAACTGAGATAAGGTGATACGTGGATGGCGCTGCCGAAACTGGAGGGGAGGGGGGGGGGGGCGCTGTTCCGCTGACTGTTGGTACTCCCGCCTCGCTAGCGTTGCTGCGAGATGTCGGCTGATTGCGTGTCAATGACCGCCAGCAATGATAACAAAATAAATAAATGAGGCGCAGCAAAATCCTCAGCCGACACCACCAAGATACCGATGCGCAAGCATGGCCTGCGCATCGTGGCAGGCTACGTCACAGCCGATATCTAAGCAGCTACCTAGTCTGATGTGGCTGTTCGCATTGATGGGAATTCATATCACCGCTAGCGGCCACTGACACTCTCTAAGATGCTGTTTCGCATCAACAATATCGAAGCGGGAGGGTCAACAGCTAGTGGAAGCGCGGCGCCCTTTCCACTTCGTTTCCGACAGCCGCTGCTGCGAATCAACCGACGAAAGGTTCAAGGCTGTTCGCCACGCGCTCGCGTGTTCGAGCTCATATTGCTCACGATAGTACCATCCAAATATGAAGCTCATAACATGCCCCATATGTAACTGGAGAGAATTAACAGCTTTTCTACGTGCAATTAGCTTGTTTGGGAAATAGAAAGTACTATTTGACAAGTATCATCCGCATTTTTAAAGAAAAAGGAGCATTCTTTAGTGGCATGAAGGATTCCTGCACATCGATAAAAAGCATATAAAACAAAACTATGCACAAGGACTTCTCTTCAAGGCTGCAACTTGCAGCCTTGAAGATGATTGGAGAATTTAAAATATCTGTTAAATCGTTAGGCTTGTCTTTTACCAAATAATATCATTGGAGATGGTCGTACAAACTGCGTTTTTTAATGTTTGTACACGTAAAAGTATTTACCGAAGTTACAACGCCAAAGCGAGACGAGGCGCATGTAACGCTTAATAACCACAACAAAATAATGAAAGCTAGACATAATGGAAACAAACAGAATAAAATAAATGGTGCTCGGGCACTCAGGCGTACGCACGAAGGGGGGGGGGGGTGCGCCCCCCAGGTCAATTCAGACATGGGGGGGGGGGCAAAGTCTGCCCCCATACTTTGACTTTTCAGTAAGGCGGGGGGAGGGGGGCGGCGATTAACCTTCCTACTCCCCTACCCCCTGATGGGGAACCCTGCGCACGTCTAAGCTCGAACGCTCGAACTAGCGCTTGCACAGTTCAGATAGGTAAGGCGATTCGTCCACAGAGACATGAAAAATTCGTTCGACCACAAGTCAAGTTTAACGAACGGCTCCCCATGCACGGGTGCCGGCATTATCAGGCAACCTAGGTTACGGATGAATTAAAACATCGGTACGAATTTAACGAAACGGAATGTATTAGCACTTAGGCGAGCTTCGCGAGGCGTACCTAAAACGAAACAACATGCTCCGTTAAAATGACCCACACGCAGCAACCCGACCATCACGGTAGTTTTAGCGCACAAAACGAACAAGGACGGAAAAGAACGACGCGGACACCACGTCGTTGCTTTCTGTCCTGTTTTTTTTTTTTTTTCTTGTGCGACAAAAAATGCACTTGGATTACCAACAGGCCGAAGCATACGCGCCTTAGACACGCTGGACGCTTAGAGGTAACAGGCGCCGTTACAACCCAATTATTCTTAAATCAAAATAGTGGTTCATCGAGAGCGGGGCCCCCTTCCAACACCACCGCCGACAGGAGGGCACCGCCACAACTGCGTTCAAATCCCCCTCCGAATCACAGCCGCGCATGCGCACACTGCTTTCAACACCAAACAAAGCGAAGCTTGCCCGCGCCTAATGTCACACAACTTTGCCTTCATCCCGATGAAACAATACACTCACATATGCTCGCTACGTTAACAAATGCTCACCGATCGTCAACCAGTTAAGAAAAGCTTAGTTAACGGCATTAGATCGCGCTCTCGGAGTTAACAAAGCGCTGGCCGTAGCAACGTGATAGTGGTACATACCGTTTCAGTTCGAGTGCTCCACGATATGAAGCTGCAGGTCTCCCTTTGAGTATAGTGCATCTTCGTAATAAGCAGCACTGGCAGAAGGTAAAGGACGAGCACACAGCGCACGCACACTTCAAACAACCGAAACACACCGATTGCAAAACTCGACCGATCGGGAGGCGATGCACAACACACGCAGAAAACGATGGAGTCCGGCGGCGTGTCTGAGCGCGTTGCTTAGGTCACGTGGTGATAGAGCTGTTCCGCGCGCTGCGCACGCGCGGCGGCTGCGCCTGGCTGCGCCGGCAGAGGAGGTGGCGCGCCGGCCGTTGTTGGGTCGCGTGGGCGCAGCTTTCTTTCTGCGGCAGTGTTATGTTTTGTTATGCTTTACACAGGGTATTCGAATCGCAGTAAGCATTGCGACGACACAGTAAGGGCTGCTTGACTACAAGCAGGGCTTAAAGTCTCCCTTCACTGGAGAGGAGGCCCTCACAAAGCGGCAATATATATGTATATATATAATCTCAAAGAAAAGATCGCCTAGCAGCGATCTTTTCGCCGCTAAACTGGTGCTGCTGTGGTCTCAGCGGCTCTGCTACGCGCAGATCGTGGCTTGTTGGAACGCGGTGCGAGCTGTCATAGCGAAGAATAAACGCAGGATTTCTCGATATATCGGTCAAGATCCACTTTCGCGGTCGTATTATCCAGTTTTGGCAAAAATGTGATGTTATTAAACTCATGAAAATGCATTATTTTCAAGGGATGTTGACAGGAAATAAAAACGAAAACGTATTGGGCTAAAAAACGTATTATGCAGAATCGTGTCAACGAGATTTCACTGTATATGTATGCTATAGATTAAGCGTTAGGAGAGGTGTTTGCTATGATCACAGAGCAGTGAAGCCAACTGTCTCTAAACTGAACAAATGCTTATGAATGCTAAACAAATACATATATTATTCCGAATGTATTTCGGGCATTCATTCAACGTGTCAATCCAATCAAGCAATAAATGAAATTATTTTGGAAATGATTTCTCAAAAATAAATCTGGATGTAAAGGCTTAAATATATGTGAGCTCAAAATAAGTAACATCAGTTGACTCACTGCATTCAGAACCTCAGACACGATAATGCTATATTTTATTTTCACTACCACTTGCCTAATAAAGTAGGCGAAATACATGCGTCTTTGCAATTACAGCAGACTTGTGATGCACAACTAAAAGAATGAAAATTGAGTGGCAAGCTTAGCAGACCAAGGTGAACCATTACTGATTCACGAGCAGGTAGCTTCACACTCGGGTGCCTCGTGAAACAGTATCCTGTGCCAAGACGCTCTGTCGAACAGCGTGGTGACCCGTGGTTTCAGGAGGCGTTGCCCGTAGTGTTCAATATCTCAGTTAATTGCATTCAGCAGTACAACGATACGTGTTTACACCTATGGATCAATTCACTGCGTGAATTGACCCATAGGTGTAAAATCCAAAGAACACCCATGGGTGTTTAACAGAACATACACCCATTGTACACCCAAAAATGAAAAAAGGGTGTGCGAAGGGTGTGCAAAGAAGACATTACACCCTTTCGGATAATATTGACAGAAAAAAAGGGTGTACGATAGGTGTTTTATCGCAAATACACCTATAAGGGTGTGAAACGGTTTGCAGTGTAGAACAATTCTTCCAAGTGGAACTCTGTGGAAACGCGCCTGCATCCAACTTTTCAATACAAACATGCCCGCTTGCTGCACTCATTAAGAAGTTAATTATTCACTCTTAGTTAATTGGGCGGCTGACAGCAATAATTATTGTCTCACTTTATGTCCCCCTGGATACATAACTTATCTGCAAAAGTGGTTTTCACGTTCTTCCCAGAGCCCAATTTTAACAAAACCATAAAGCCTAAGTTTGAACACCCGGTATTTCTTGAGTGAGTCTTAGTGAGTTCCACCTTTTATTGCCGACCTATGGTCCTATTTACTCATCTTCAGCATTATTATGGGCCTTATATCGGCTTACGTTTATACTCAAGCCTATATTTACACATATTTCAACGCACTATCGTTAATGCGCCACCTCAAGATTTATTGATCAGAGGCGTGTGTTGTGTTTTTATCAATAATTATCAAATTCTCGATAAAAAATATCTCGCGTGAGTCGCGTATTTCATAGAACTGTCCTTACTGGATTGAAACCACTGCTAACTATTATTTGAAGATACAAGATCAAAAGGCGTATTGCAGAGCATCGATTATGTGAGACATTTGCGTTAAACAGCATTGACACAATGATCGAAAAACGCAAATTTTATGCTAACAGACTCATGAGTCGACTCACTCAGGCTCACTCAGACTCAGGTCAAGCCGTGAGTCTGAGTGAGTCCGGCTGCGTAATATGTTGGTGAGCTTGAGTCCGGCTGAGAAAAATTTCAGTGAGCATTAGTCAGAGTGAGTCCGGTTGTGGAAAATTTTGATGAGCCTGAGTCCGAGTGAGCCCTCAGAGCAAAAATATATTTCTTGAATGAGTCTGAGTGAGCTCCAATCTTTTTTGCCGACCTATGTAAGTGAGAGATAGCATCTGAACGGTTCTACACATTCAGTGCAATATTTCGTAGCATATTTTTATTCAAGTGGGTGTTTTCAATGTAAGTGTTTAAAGTGCCTTGGGCAACGATCTAACGATAAAAAAGAAAGTTGAATGAAATTCTCCGTTCAAAGGATGTTATACTCAGCGCCAGTGGTGCAACGCTAACACAGGATCTGCGTCGAACCTGAATAATAATAATACGTCTTATTATAATTGATGCAAAATATTTGTTTTATATGCTAATGCTAAATAGACTATAGCATAAAGATCCTTTTTGCAATGCCTTCGCGCATAATTGTATCTGCTCGATAAATCTTCTTCTTTGAGAGCGCAATCCTTGTTACGTATAGGTATTGTGATACACGCCCTTAAGGTTATTTCTTCGTAGAGGAACTTGGCAGTGAGTGAAGGACACTTAAACGCATTCGTAACCGCCAGTTTGGACCCTCTAATTATCGTCGCGGGTGAACGTTGCGTCATGCAGACTTCCCGCAGTTCGAGCTGTAGTATACTGCGTAATGTAACGCCTCTTCGAATCAGTCAAAGCGTCGTTACAAGGTGGTGATGATACATCTCATGTCTACATGTCTGTGACGAAACTGTTCGCTAGTTGCCGCCAAGGTCATACGTCGCTAGACCGTTGAGATTAGCTGTAAGAGAAAAAAAAATATCGAAATCGGTGTCTCGTGTGCCTCGTTTTCTTTTACCTACTGCCTAGATTTGATATCCTAGAAATTTGCGTAGGAGAACATTGCCACCAAACCTTATGCTAGATGTGTTATCAGTAAAGGTGGACATCCAATGACAAAAGAGTACACGCGAATTAAGGAACAGCTTTGTGAATTCAATCCCTGACTATTTTCTCAGCTTGACAACATCGACGCTCGCGCCGCAATAGAAAACGTACGGAAGAGGAATCGGCTTGTGCATAGGCACCTATATCACTGCACTGAGACAGCTAATGCTACATAAACGTTCTCACTAAACACTTCACCTTCAAGCACATCGTTTCTTAAATAAAGCAGAGAGATTTCGAGAAACGGTCGATTATTACCTTACTTTTACATACATTGTCGTTTATTTCCGAACTGTTTCTTTTCTATTCGTTAGCACTAGAGTTCAGGGTACCTTATTACGTTAAGTTTAGTAGTGCACGGACATCACGGGTGTCCTCCTATATATACCTTAACGTGAATCATAACTAGTGGTCACGTGTGGTCCATTACGCAAACATCGAAGTTCAAGACGGTCTCAGAACACCCAGGTAGGGGTGTGCGAATATCAGATTTTTCGAATACGAATGGAACACGAATATCCACCTTCGAATATCGAATCGAATATCGAATATCAAAGGAAAAATGCCTCCACAGTAACAATATTTTATTTAACATGTAGCTATTTGAAGAAAAAAAAACATTAACAGCAGGACTGGCAACACGACATACACTGCTATCTCCAGAACACAATGCCCAGGCTAGCACAATGAAAGTAATGACTAGATGTTATCATGAAGAAATATAAGTTGCTCCACATGATCAGGCAGGAGGCGCTCCCTTGTAACAGAGACAACCCCCCCCCCCCCTGCCACTGAAAAGGCACGCTCGCTTGGAAGTGGCTGGTATAGGGAAGTACATGGGGCAAAGCTTTGCCAGACTGGGGTATCTGAAGGTGCCTACAGTCCGCCACCAGTCACGTGGGTCACTGTCTTTCTTCAGAAGTGGTCCCGCATAGTGAACGAGTGGTATAGTGCGGCACGTTACGGCGGCATAATATTGAAAATGTACGGTTACATGATCGCCAACAGCGCTGCACGCCGGAGATGCACCAGCAATAAATCATACGTATTGGGGCGCTCGTCGGAGGCAGATATCGTGCCTCCGTGTACTTACGATGTTTATCGCTCCTCTCGGCAACGTTTTTAGCTATACGAGCGCAGCAGAAATGGGGAAGACGAGTTATTTTATGCATGATAATCGAATCGCACATCCGATTTTTCGAATATTCGAAACTTTTCGAATGCACGATTTTCGAATCGAATACGAATATTTCGAATGTAATATTCGACGAATATTCGAAACTTTCGAATATTCGCACAAAACTACACCCAGGCCTTCACAGGGTTAATCTGATGTTTTCTCCGAAAATAATTACGATCCAGTACTTCGCGCTGCAGTTCGTAGAAGAGGCGCTTTACAACAACGAGTGTGTGTCACTGGAAGCCGTATACCGGACACTCACTTCAATGCGCTATTGTTCGGAGCTTTTTATTCAGATCGAAGAGTTCAGTACCCCCCCCCCCCCCCCCCCCTACATCATCTCTTCCACTTATACCCGTACACGAAAGCGTCCGGTCACCTTACGTAGCACTCGTATCGGGCATTGCCGTTTCGTAGAACGCAGATACACCTCGTGACAAAAATAGCTCACGCATCTTCAGCGTTCGAAAAAGAAACAGTCTGAGAAAAGTTTGCCGAAGGCGCCACTTGAATGTATGTGTCCATAGCGAAAGCCACGGTCTCGTTCGCACTACACGAATGTGTGGAAGCGACTGGGAGCTTGCAGCCTTGAATTTTCTCGTAAACAGCACCGCCCGACAATCATCGTTGCATGTGCGACGCCGTGCGGCGATAATTGCGGCTCTGTGCGTCCCAGAGAACACCGGCCCACGAGGGCATCGTTTATGTCAGCTACGGGCTTCTGCGCTGCTGGTGAGAAACAGGCGTGGTTCGTGACCTCTGAAAAGCTTGCCCAGACTGTCGTTAGCTGCCAGTTTATTATTGACGCTCTCTTTTTCTCTTCCGATGTCATTGGCTGCAATGTGTCAGTGAAAGTGATACGAGGGTAAAAAGCAAAGTCGTCTTTAAGAACTCAAACGAGGAGATTTCTATCTAACTGGGATGGAGGTAACGCGCTTTCTGACGGTGCCTTTAAACGAAGGGTGCTTGGACACGTGCGCCCTCGAGCGTAACATTGGCGACCTGTCGTTTACGTTATGCTTGCGCATTAGACAGCGACACCAGAAGTCCTTACCTCAGCTTTAACCGCAGCCTTTAGAGGCGTGCAGTACTTGTTTAATGTTGTTGCAATGTGCGGGAGCCCTCGCTGACCTTGTCCTACACAGCAAGCAGACGCGTTTTAAGAATAAAAACCTAAGCGCTGATGCAAGACTTAAGCAGAATTGTACGGGTTGAAGCGAGAGTCTCATTGAGCTAATCGAGCGTTGTAAGCATGAGTCGACAACGGTCCTGCGTTGTATACCGGAGGAGTTTCACGATGTCTGTATATTTCTTATACACGTCTAGTGCATAGCGCAAGGGCATATTTTAGTCGTCCTTCTGTATGCTTTGCAAACCGCAGACGGGCATTACGGTGTGCGCTTGACGTTAACCTCGATGCGTCTCTGTAGAAAGTAGTTTCGCGCAGGTTTTGCGTCGGCGAGTATCAGTAGAGAGCGATTCGTAATCGATCGAGCGTGGAGGTAACAAGAACGAACCTGCGAAAAAATATAAAAGAATATCTTACTGTCGCAGATTTTAAAACTTATTTTGCTTCGAACGAGCACTGATACAACGTAAACAAAATTGCCATGAAGCATGCCGTTTCACGATTTTTTTTCTATAATAAGAATACGACAAAAATTAAGCATAGTATATTAGAGTGTGGGGAGAGAACGCAGAAGATATTCTAGAAACGAGAAAAAAAAATCGAGTTCGGGATAACGTAAACTAGAATACAGGAATGAAATGAAATAATAGATAGATTTCTAGGTCACTGTAGCAGCCCGTTCCTATATATATTATCTTGCAAAAACTGAGATGCCGTAAAGGCGTGGTTCGCGTGATGGGTTGCGTAAAACGCACGACCAGACACACGGGCTGCCTCCGCTTTAATTGAAGCGCGGCGCGAAAAAAAGAAAGAAAGAAAGAGCCGCAACGCGGTCGCAATATTAGGTGAAACGACTTATCCCTTGTTTTTATCCGCTCGTTCATATCGCCGACCCGCAAGCTGTAAACGAGAGCAAATGGATAAGGTTCTTTGTGTAACTAGGTTATAGTCAGTCGAGCATTATCCTCGCAGCAAGTGCACCTGATCACGGAGATCATTTGCACCCTTGGATATAAGAGTACCGCGTGAAATGATGATGTACACCAGTCTACCGCGTGCCCCTATTTTACCGCCCATATTCTCGACACGTTCAGTGAGCCGCCTTGAATTCTAAGCACCTGTGGGCGACGATGAGGCAGTTAAACTGGGCATTGTTGCCCGCAACAAAAGTCGAGGAGCAAATGACGTCACGTGTGCCCGTTAAGTGCCAACGTAAAGCTGTACGTCACTTCGGAGGGCTTGTGACAACAAAGAAAATGAGGGCAGTATGTAGGGAAAGATGTTGACGAAAAAATAGCAGTGTAAGCTTAAGGAGTTCAAAACGCTTAACGTATAAAACATTTACTAACGACTTAAGTGTAAAAGACTCCATTGCCTTGAGTACGCAGCTCGACACCATAATTTTTTTTGGTAAGGTACATGATTTTGAGACATTGATATTACGCATGCTTAAGTGTGTCGCGCAGAACCTCTTGTAACAAAGGCTGATATTTAAGTCCACTGTCGCGCCTACTGTTACACCCAAGGATACACACAATGCTTTTTTAGAAATGTAAGGAAAAATTCAGGAAAATTTACAGAAAAGCCTGTAGTTCCTCGCTACCCACTCCTCGGTGCCTTTCCTAACTAGCCAGGTAGCCAAGTTCCATGTGGCACATGCAATAGAGCCTTACTTACCCAATTTTGGCGAATGTTGTCCATATCTCGACCAACTGCCTACTTAGCGACGTCTCCTCAGGCGTCACCAGCTCGGGAAAGGCCATGGCATGCGCGAATACGAAAGGGAACTCGTCGAAGTGCGTCGCACCCATCCAGGGCGGCCACACGCTGAAGCTGGGACGGTGCGAGAACTGGTAGTAGTACACAGGCTGCCCCTTGCGCTGGTACTTCTCCGCAAAGTAGCGACTGGGGCACGTGATCAGGAAATCACCCACAGCGTCCGATCCACGTTGCAACACCACCCCAGGATCGGTGCTGTTCAGCTTGTCCAGGTAAAACTCGCGGATTTCGTTCACGCCCGACTGCAGCATCGTCCGGAAGAAGAGAACCATGTAGAAGCCGAGCTCGTCTTTGGTGATGTGCGCCAGATTCTGGAACTTGAGTCCCTTGGTGAGGAAGTTGTAGACGAAGTAGGTGCCTTCGTTCCTATTGTTTCCGATTAGCAGTTCCACACCGGTAGTCTTCATGGCGTCCATCAGTACGTTGGCGTCGTCCGGAAAGAGTTCGCCGTCGCGACTCGGGAAGAACGTCTCGGCCTGGGATCCCAGGACCTCCGTGGCCACGCTCACAATCTCGTTGGCATCCTTCGAGCGGAGACAGCTCATCACCTGGGGGTCTTCGATGGTCTTCTCGAAGCCTGTCGTGCAACCTAGCGCGTTGGCCAGCGAGAAGCTCTTCTGCAGCGCTGTGTCTCGACTGTCGTGCAACATCCAGAAGGGACTCCCGCTTTCCATGATGGCCCGCCGGAACAATCCGCGACTGAGCGGCGAGACGAGCAGGTATCCCACCGAAATTGCTCCAGCGCTCTGACCGAACACTGTGATTAGTTCGGGGTCGCCACCGAAGTGCTTGATGTTGGACTTGACCCACGTGAGTGCGAGGATCTGGTCGTACATGCCCTGGTTTCCGTTGAGACCGTCGAGTCTCGAGCTGAAGAAGCCGAAGGGCCCGACTCGGTAGTTGAGCGTGACGACCACGACGTCTCCAGCCGCGGCGAAGTGGATGCCGTCGTAGAAGGACCAGCTGCTGCTGCCGTACGTGAAGGCTCCACCGTGGATAAACACCATGACGGCCTTTGGACCGCACGTTTTAATGTCCCGACAGTATCTCGCGGGCGTCCACACATTGAGGTAGAGGCAGTCTTCAGTGGAGTTTCGCGTCAGTATTGTGTAGTTCTGGTGCACGAAAAAGTCTGGCTGCTTGCACGGGAAAGGCGGGGTCGACGCGTCGCGAAGACCCTTCCATGGTGTCACCGGCACGGGCTTCTGAAATCTGAGGTCGTCTAGCGGCGGCTCTGCGTACGGTATTCCGTAAAACACGTCGACGGGCCTACCGAACGCTTCTTTCTTGAGCCCCACGAGCTTGCCAGGAAGTAGTGTACACGGCGGGTCGGTATATCTTGGCGGCAGAGGCGATGGGAACTGCCGCCGCCGCCACCGCCAGGAGAATGGCGAGCCGTGTTACGCTCATAGCTCCTGCGTAAGCAAAACGTACGTTTTGTTAAACTTTTCCCCACACTTTCACGCGCATTTTACCTTTATAAGCCACACCATTCGCTTCATCTTTATCCAAAATACGGCGACATGAACCGATGCACTTGTTTGCTAAATACGTGAATACGATTATGATATGGACCGCTAAACCCAACAAGTTCTTTCAAGCGCCTCATGAACTCTCGTTGCAAAATCAAAAAAGCATATAAGAGGTACGACATTTGATGACGATATTTTAGGCAGATACTTCTGACAGCTGATTGTGCGCTTGTTATGCTTAGCGTGTGAGTTGGGCACAAAATGGTACTATGACTGGCGCTGTCTCGTTTTCACGTACTTCAGTTGAACAAGAAATGGACAAGAAAGTATACAGCGCTTCAAGCTCAGCTAGTCTACTCACACAAAGGTCAGCGTAAAAATGGAGAGAGGAGATGAGAGAACACACCATTTGCAAAACTGGCCTGAATTGATTTATATATTATCTACTGCCGCATGGGGCTCTGCATGCGTATTATAAAGGCGCAGAACGAATTGACGCTGAATCTGAAAAGTGTAACTACGCAAAACAGAAACGGGTGAATATACTTTCATTAACATACCTGTATGTAATTGTTCACGTAATATATTTTACGGAAAAATGGCCTTGTACAATGCTGACATTGTAATATTTATTCTGGACTTTCATTACATCGCTGCATAAAAATTATGGAGCTGAATGTAAGACAATTGCGTCACATGGACTAATATGTAGTAATAATACTATATGATTCATAGGTGGAAGGCCACGCGACTCTGCTCTGAGACGCATGCTTTGGCGTCCCTTGTGTTCGAAGATGATCATTTGACACCTATACCCTTGTGGCACTGGCACATGTGCAGCGTCAGACTGTTACAACGTGAGCACACCGACCTGCGTTAATTTCTGCGGAGACGTGACATAAAGGTCTGTACCTCTTCAATCGTACGCCTGCCTGCCTACAGGGCGCTACGTCAGTCTGTCTATCTCTCTCTCTTTTTTCGCGATATAAGAAAGACGTTCCGGTTATATGGGTTGTTCGCTATACAGGAATGAACTATGTTCTACATTCATATCGCCTCGCTTTTTATTGTCTGATAGGTGCATTCTACTGCAGCCGCCATGTGCTTTTGAATGAAAGCGTGGCTAATGATTGCTAAACAGAAGAAGGAGAAATTAAAAAAAAGAGAGTTAATGAGAAACGGACTAGGTGCATATCGTATACTGAACAGGTTTCGATTTCTTTCGGTAAGCGTTTACCGTAACTACCAGCGCCAGAAAGCTAGTTTAGTTTTATCTCCGGATCACGAGATACGCTTCATTGCGACACAATATAATATTCGCACCGACCGAGACAGCAACTGAAGCGGTGTCGAAAAACCACTAGTGAAGAAAGAGGAAACGGCAGCTCAGCCAACGTTGCCACAGTCGATAAACGGATGGCGAATGAAACAACAACAACAACAACAACAACAACAACAACACAAGAAAACAGGTCGATCTTGGGTGTACACTGGTTTCCGTAAAAGCTATTAAATATTAGTTACTCACTACTGTGCCACAAGCCTGCTGCCGACATACAGCCAACAGCAAATTCTGATAGTAAAGGAGCACCGACGGCGCTAGGTAACCAAAGAAAAAAAAAAAGATAATGCGAAACATAAGTAAGGAGCAGTTGTTCTAAGTACCAGCCACCGCTTTTTCTTTTTTTAAGTTATTGACGTAACTCTTTCCTCTTGACTTACCAACGGGAGTACGGATGGCTTTTATTTTCTCTTTGACGATCCTTGAAGACGAAGGTTGGCGACGAGTTATTCGCCGCTGTTCTTCGTCCTCGTCTGCCTATATGACACGACCTTTCTTTCGTACAATTGCGCAACAAGCCGTCGTGGCTTAGTAGTTAGGAGAATGCAAACCTTTACGTGGCGTCCGTAATGGACGTATCTCAGTAGGATTACTCTTGCTGTTTGGGCGACGTTATTTAATCGCGCTAATGACAGAGTGTTACTTGTGGCGTTGTGTGAGCCTGAGATTAAAAATAGTCATACTGTTCTTTATACATTCACCTAAAAGTACTCGAAGTCGAAAGCCATCTTCTTGTTCTTCTTTTTCTCCGCAATCTATTGAATTGATCCTACACTCCCCCCTAATCTTCTGCACCTCACGTGGTTTTGCGCTGCCTCCGGAATTGGTCCACCTTTGACCAAGCTATGATGTTGTGTGATGACGCCATAATGTGACGCTATGTCATGACGACGTCACGAACTTCGTCGATCTGTGATGTCATTGGCGACGTCATGTGTTTTATTGTTACGCCTACGGCACACATACATTCGGTTGAGTACCACGTCGCTTACGACTGGCTTTTATTACGTGATTTTCTTTTTTTACTATTCGTGAGGTGTCGCGGAGCATCGTCAGGTCTCGTTAAATATCGCAGTGCCTTAGCAGCTCTCGCAAAGAATCACTAGGTCTCGCTAAATCCCACACTCATGAGACATATGAGGCATTCGACTTAATAAGACTAAGCGGTAAATGGGTACCTCCTAATCAAACAAATGTGACTTTTGTTAAAAGAACGCGGGAACATTTTATATGAATTCTTTTTCACTTAATGCATGAAAAGGAATAATTGAAAAAAGGAATGTTTTCGAAAGCAGCCCACTGGGAAGAATATTGCAAACACAGCTACGCCTGAATGAAAGTACGACGAATACGTTGTCAACGTTCCCGATGCGCTAATATTGCGGCCTTAGGTAGCTCCTAGGTAGCTTGTCTAAATGTGAAAAATAAATACAAAGAGTATTCCGAGAGTGATTGTTGATATCGCCTTCTTTCTTTGTGAATCGACCACTGAACAGCTTGTACGTGTTTGCAATTCATAACTTTCTCATCAATTTGATTTAGTTCAAAAGGTCGTAAACCACGCGGAATCAACTCCATATATAGCGCTCTCTCGCTACTTTACCGGAGTTAGTCTGAAATAAAATGTACTCATTCGATGATAAGAGTAGGCGCTTTTACGCTCGCAGCTTCCAGCCATCCACTGCAAATAAATACAAATCTCCACACGAATTATTCTTAATTACAAAAGCTGCGTGGTTCTAGGCATTAAAATGGCCAAGCACATAATGAATTGGCCTGGATTGCAGTCCTGAGTCAACCATTTCTATTAGTTCGTTGGCGATGTGCCACATATTCCTGTCCTACATGGGTACCAATAGCTTATGCTCAGAATTAAGCCAAACCTCGTTTTTACACTCAAAGAGCACACAGTAGATGAAAGATGCTGTGATGGGGAAGCTCCACATTCACTCCAACCACTTCAAAAAAAAAAAAAAAAAAGGGGCGCCTATATTAATGTACACAAGCTTTTCCTCTTTTTAAATTTATTTTTTCGTGTCGCCTTCATTGCATTGTGGAAGACGCGCCGGGGATCGAACACATGGCCTTCTGCTTAGTGGCATAATGCCATATAATACAGCCACTGATAATAGACAGCAATATTTAATGATATCCCCGGAGATGTTAGCCTGGTTTATCGCCTGGCTTGCTACTCCAGGTGTCGGGCCACTGAGCCACCGCGGCAGGTCATCTGAGAGCATTACCTGCTGCCATCAGCTACCAATAGCGCGGCGTTAAGGCCAAGTAGAACTCACCTGTTAGTGAAATTAGGTGCAGTAGGTTACCACTCGGAGAGCCTCGACGAATGCGTTGACCGTACTGGTCACGCGCAGAGCAGCTGTAATACGGACTAGCCGCTTCTGAGGCGTGCCTGCGCTTCGCTGTGGACCGCCTGCGCGAGCCTGGCTACTGTCCGCAAGCACCGCGCGCGACCGACTGACGGACAACCGGCCGGCCCAGCGCCGTGCACTTCCTTAGCCTCCGGCGAATGCTAACCGCCGCAGTGCATGTAGGAGCAGTACAGCGAGTAACTGCAACTCCGGGTAGCCGTGGTGTACCCTCTTCCACAGCGCACGCAGGTGATGTCTCGGAGGTGTTGCTTGGAGGTCGACTCGTGGCAAAGCCCCGGTTGAAGAGTCGCTTCCGGATTCGCGCGCGCTTTCCGAGACGCACTGTTCCGGCGCAACCCCGAGAGCGCGCGGCACGCGCGTGCTGTTTGCGGTCGCTCCCTTATTGCCTAGCGGCCCTCGATTCTGTCGTTTCTCTTTCTTTTTCTTCTCTTCTCCAAAACCGGCGACTCTGCTTTTTCTCTGTGTAAACGAAAGCGGTCGCCGCAACGGCGCGCGCGCGAATGATGGTGAAAGTGGAACGCCTTCCACCCTTCTTGCCCCTTCTTCTCCTTGAGAAGTAAGCATGCTTGTGAGTACGTGCGTGCGTGTCTTCTAGGTGCGTACGGATATTCGTGTTTTGTGTGTTCTCGTGTGTGTGTGTGTCTATCACGCTTTCTCAGTCGCTGCAACCGATGCCGACCCTAAAGCAGTATAGACCCCCTCATCCTCGCATTTTCCCATTCCTTCTGTGTCTGGCTCTCGACGCGCCTCGCTCTATCACCTCGGGTGGATTAGCGCGAGAGCATGCTGCAGGGCGCGGTGCGCGCCGTGCACGCCCGCCATAAGTTGCATCACTCCTGTGCGATCGACCGGGAGTATCTGAGACGCGGCTGCACCGATGCGACGAAAGCGCGCATAGATATACGAGATGCGCCTTGAGGAGGGGAAAACGCGCGCAGCCTGGCAGCCCTGCGCGTTGCGCGGGTGCTGTGGGTAACGAGCTATCGGTAGCCGCGATGGCGTTTCTTTTTTATGTGTCGAGAGACACGGGCGACCTTGCATGTGGCTTACGACACTGTATGAGTTTACAGGTTACTCATATTTCTGCCTTCTCCAGTTCTCGTTTCAATGTGACCGTGTGGACGGAAACAACTGATCGGTATTATGTGGTGTGATCTGTAGGGCCGGAGGGGTGATAGGGTGACGGAGAATTACTATAGACGGAGGAAAGAAGCGAACCGGCGCTCTTTCTGGTGTAAAGTAAATCTTGTCCCTTAGACCAGGGTCGTAGCCAGAAATTTTTTTCGGGGGGGGGGGGTTCAGTTACACCCCCCCCCCCCCCCGGGTAACCTCCCTCAATTCCACAACCCTTCCCAGTTGTAACTCACTCTCTCCACGGAATGCTTCGTTCCCATTTTGGTACAAAGAAAGGGACAGGGAGATGTGGATGGCCCCAGGCAAAGTAAAAAAGCGCACAACACAATTTGAAAGTACACCTCTTCCAATTATGCACTGAACAATGAAGTTTAAGGATGTTGGACAAAAGTTTATTCATTAAAATTTGACAGTGTTTACTTATACGGTAAAGGTTTCAATATTCGTTTCAATATTGTCACACTTATGACGAGAACCTTGCGTTGTTCTGCGCGTTGGGCTGGTTAGGCCAAGAAGCGGCTCAGTCCGAACTTCTTTGTCCTCTTCTACCCGTGGGTGCTCACACAACCATGCGGCATTAGTCCCCCCTTTGAAAAGCATCGACTCGATGCTTGTAAAAAAAAATAACTACAACACGCGCAGACGCAGAGAACCAGAGACTAAGTACCAATAGCCGCAGGGAAAATAAGATGACGCACCGACACTTGCGCCATGTGCAAACAGGAAAATACAAAGAAAACAACCACAGGAGTCACATGGTAACAGAAGTAGCGCGAACGCACAAGGGCTACTGTGTGTAGTACGGCTTGAGTCGTACGACGTGCACGATTTCGGGCCGAAGTTGTCGACGTGAAGACACTGCGCCGTCCGGAAATACTTCATAGGTGAGGTCACTGACACGTCGGAGAACCTTGTACGGTCCGAAATAGCGGCTCAGAAGTTTTTCTGACAAGCCTGGTCGTCGGATAGGTGTCCACACCTACACTCGGTCGCCAGGGTGGTAGGCGACGTTTCGACGGCGAAGGTTGTAACGTCGCGCATCTGCGTCTTGTTGGTGACTGATGTTTACGCGAGCCACTTGACGAGCTTCTTCGGCGTACTGGGTGTATTGCTCGGCGTCTGGAGCAAGTTCATCGCTATGATCGCACGGAAGCATAGCATCGAGCATGGTTTGCACGTTGCGTCCGTAAACAAGTCGGAAAGGTGAAAATCGCGTTGTTTCCTGCGTTGCCGTATTGTACGCAAACGTGATATATGGCAAAATCTCGTCCCAGGTTTTGTGGTGTACGTCCACGTACATTGAGAGCATGTCTGCTATGGTCTTGTTAAGTCTTTCCGTCAGTCCATTTGTTTGTGGATGGTAAGCTGTTGTTTTTCGGTGACTTGTGCAGCTCAGTTTAAAGATGTCTTCCATCATTTGTGCCGTAAATGACGTCCCTCTGTCCGTAATCACACATGACGGCGCGCCATGTCGCAGGATTATGTGGTGCACGAAGAACTTCGCGACTTCAGACGCCGTGCCGCGAGGTAACGCCTTTGTCTCGGCATAACGGGTCAAGTAGTCGGTTGCCACTATAATCCATTTGTTTCCGGTGGACGACAAAGGGAAGGGTCCTAGAAGGTCCATTCCCACAAGGTCGAATGGAGTCCGCGGTGGTGCAATCGGGTGGAGAAGGCCCGCGGGTTTCAGAGGGGGCGTCTTGCGACGCTGGCACTCGCGGCAGCCTTGCACGTAGCGGTGTACGCTAGCCGATAGTCGTGGCCAGTAGTACTGCTGGCGCACCCTGGCGAGAGTCCGCGAGTAGCCCAAGTGTCCTGACGTGGGCTCGTCGTGGCACGCAAGGAGGACGTCATCGCGCATGTCAGCTGGGACAACGAGGAGAAAGGCTTTGTCACTACCTCGCGCGTTTTTCTTGTAAAGGATGCCCCTTCTGAGACAAAATGATGACAGCTCGCGAGCAATGTGTCGAGGAACGTGGGAGTTTCGGCCTTCTAAGGAATCGATAACAGGGCGCAATTCTTGATCTGCTCGCTGTCTTGACATGAAGTCAGAATCGCTGACTGCTCCGAGAAAAGCATCGGCCTCCTCTAAGTCCATATCGGGATGCCCCACAGGTGCTCGAGAAAGCGCGTCGGCATCTTCGTGTTTGCGCCCAGACCTGTACACAATCGTGATGTCGAACTCCTGCAAGCGCAAGCTCCATCGAGCGAGACGGCCAGACGGATCTCTGAGATTGGCCAGCCAGCACAGCGAGTGGTGATCAGTCACCACTTTGAAGGGACGGCCGTAGAGGTAAGGACGGAACTTTGCCGTCGCCCACACGACTGCAAGGCATTCCTTTTCTGAAGTAGAGTAGTTGGCCTCGGCTCGGGAGAGTGTACGACTGGCGTAAGCGATGACATACTCAGCGCCGCCGTGTCGTTGTACAAGGACAGCGCCAAGTCCAACGTTGCTGGCATCTGTGTGTACTTCAGTAGCAGCGTCCTCGTCAAAATGGGCTAGAACAGGTGCTGTTTGCATTCGCTGCCGTAACTCTGCGAAAGCTGCCTCTTGTTCTGTAGTCCAGGCAAAGGGTACATCATCTCGGGTCAGTCGCGTGAGCGGTTCGGCTATCTTCGAGAAGTTGGCAATGAACCGACGATAATAAGCACACAAGCCGAGGAAACGTCGCACTGCTCTCTTGTCTGACGGAACAGGGAAGGCGGCGACGGCTGCAGTTTTCTCTGGATCGGGCCGAACTCCATCCGCACTCACGACATGTCCCAGGAATTTCAGCTCTTCATACCCGAAATGGCACTTCTGGGGTTTTAGCGTGAGTTCAGCAGAACGGATGGCTTCCAGAACCATTCTTAGGCGCTTGAGATGTTCTTCGAAGCTCTCAGAGAAGATGACCACATCGTCGAGGTATACAAGGCAGCTTTGCCACTTCAAGCCAGCGAGAACGGTATCCATCATTCGCTGGAAAGTGGCTGGAGCAGAACAGAGGCCGAAAGGAAGAACTCGGAATTCATAAAGCCCATCTGGAGTTACAAACGCTGTCTTTTCTCGGTCTCGCTCATCAACCTCTATCTGCCAATAGCCGCTCTTTAAATCGATCGATGAAAATACTTGGCGTGTCGCAACCTGTCGAGAGAGTCGTCGACCCGTGGAAGCGGGGTAAACGTCTTTCTTGGTGACGCTATTGAGCTTCCTGTAATCAATGCAGAATCGTAGCGTTCCGTCTTTCTTCTTCACTAAAACGACTGGCGAGGACCACGGGCTGCTGGACGGTTGAATAACACTATCATCGAGCATCTCCTTTACCTGTGTCTGAATAGCTTCGCGTTCTTTAGCAGAAACACGGTAAGGTTGCTGTCTGATTGGGCGAACGTCATCGTCGGTAATAATTCGGTGCTTCGTGAGGGGCGTTTGACCGACTCGAGACGAAGAGGCGAAGCAAGATTGAAATTCCTTTAAAAGGTTGTGAAGTGCGGCCTTCCTCTCGTCCGAAAGCTTCGAATTGACGTCGATGTGGTCCAGAAACCTGTCACCATCACTCATTTCCTCGGACGCGAAGCACTCCGTGACGTCAGCTACAGGGTCTCCATAGGCCACAGTGGTGCCGCGGAAAAGATGCCGGTGCTCGAAGTTGAAATTCGTCACAAGTATCTGTGACCGTCCGTCACGAACACGCACAAGACTTCGGGCTGCGCACACACCTTGAAGCAGCAAGAGTGATAGGTTGCTCTCGGCGACCGCGTCACCGTCTCGGAGATCTTCACAAGTGACCTCTATGAAAGCAGTCGCTCGTGGTGGCAGCGTCACGCTTTCGTCAGCAACACGCAGCGCAGGTCTACGACAGCTATCGGCGTCTCGATCTGTTGCGCGTTGCGTCGAGAAGGTCACCATTCGTTCGCGGAGGTTTATAATCGCGCCGTTCTCGCGAAGGAAGTCCATGCCGAGGATGAGCTGACGAGAACAGTCGCGGAGGACGAGGCAGGTCACCACAAATATTGACGCACGTATTTTCACTCTTGCGGTACAGCGACCGAATGGTGTAACAACATGTCCTCCAGCTGTGCGAATACGTGTTCCATTCCATGGCGTCATCACTTTCTTAAGACTAGTGGCCAGTTTTCCGCTAATAATTGAATAGTCTGCACCCGTATCCACCAATGCGCTGACCTGAAGACCGTCTATCAGCACAGGAATGTCGAGCGAGACTCGGTCACTGTGTTCAGATGTAGATTCCGGCGTTTCTCTGGCACTGCACTCAAACGGGGATTTAATGTCCTCGGCGTTTCGCGCAAGCGTCGATGGGAGGTCTTCCGCACTTTGAGTCCCAGCGACCTCGCCCCCGAAGGTCGCTGCCTTCAGTTTTCCCGACGAGGGCTTGGAGAACGTCCCCGTGCCGTCGCCCCGAAACGTGGCCCAATGGCTGCGGGTCGCCGTGGAGATGGTGACCGCGATTGACGTCGTGCGAAGGGTACACGTTGCTGGGCGAGGTGTTCTTCAATTTCCCTTGGCCTCTGACCAACTTGGGGACGAGGCGAATTAATGGCGAAACCGCGCAGTCCCAGCTGTCGGTACGGGCATTCGCGGTAGATGTGACCGGCCTCACCGCAATGGTAGCAGAGAGGTCTTCTGTCCGACGTACGCCAGAGATCAGACTTCCGCGTAGGTGCACGGCGACCGTCGATGTCCAAACCAGCGTGTGCTGATTGAATTGCAACTGGCGGCATCATCTGGATCGGGACTGCGGGGCTAGCGACCGGCAAGGAAGAGGCCGGCATGCGCAAGGCTTCGGCATACGTACGGCTCCGAATATCAGTGGACACAGGAGCCGGTTCCACATTGGTAGGCATCGGTTGATAGTGACGGTTGTGCAGCAGCTGCTGGACCTCGTTCCGGATAACACTGGCGATGGAGCCTACCTCGGGTTGTCTCGGCCCGTACAGCTTCTGCATTTCTTCGCGGACGACAGAGCGAACGATTTCGCGAATCCATTCAGTGCTGTTGCTCCCAAGGGTGGCGCGAAATTCGGGAGACGATGCGGTATTCACTTGCCGGTCGAATAGGGCAGACCGCTGATGAAGTACTTTCTCCATCGTTGCGGCTTCAGTCAGAAACTCGGCTACACTCTTTGGAGGACTCCGCACCAGACCAGCAAAAAGCTGCTCCTTCACACCTCGCATAAGATAGCGCAGCTTTTTTTCTTCTGGCATTGCAGGATCCGCTCGCTTGAAAAGCCGTGTCATGTCCTCCACGTACATCGTGACGGTCTCGTTCGGCATCTGAATGCGTGCGTGCAGTGCACGTTCAGCACGTTCGCGGCGGTCGGGGCTCCTGTAGGTCTCCAAGAGGCGATGCTGGAACTCGCGCCAGGATGTCAAGACATCATCTCTGTTCAAGAACCATGTTCGGGCGCCGTCCTTTAAGCAGGAATAGACGTTGCGGAGCTTTGCGGCGTCATCCCAGTAATTGATCGCTGCGACACGTTCAAACTCACTCAGCCAGTCATCTACATCTTCAAACAGCTCTCCGTGAAAGGGACTAGGCATCAGCGGATTCTGAACGGTGCAGTAGATCGGCGTAGAAGACGTAGGAACTTCCATGGCCGCTTGAGGTGAAGTCATAGTCACTGCGTCAGTAGGCTGTTCCGGTGCCTCCGGTGGCAAGCCTCGTTGGCGGCGGCTTGCTCTGTGAACTGGAGTGTTCACGGGCACAGGGCTTGTGTTTCGGCTACCGGGCGGGGTCTTGTGCATGGGGTGAGTCGTGAGTCGTCGTACCCAGCTCCTCCACCAATCTTGTCACACTTATGACGAGAACCTTGCGTTGTTCTGCGCGTTGGGCTGGTTAGGCCAAGAAGCGGCTCAGTCCGAACTTCTTTGTCCTCTTCTACCCGTGGGTGCTCACACAACCATGCGGCAATATGCTTCTTTCTTTAAACGAGCATCTCCACATGCGGCCCTCATTCTAAGAAGTGCGCGAAAATTCCCATCGTTCGTGATGGGAAAGCCTTCCGCCAAATCGATAGGACCGCAGCCATCCGTTCAGCGAAGTGCCACTTCTTGACGTCCGCAAAACATTACGGTTTCAATTATCGACACCAAATTTTTCCGGTTCTCCTCGGCTTGCTTTTTCACTGCGGTATCCAATTGACTTATTATGTCAGACTGAAGTCCTGAGTGAACTGCAAGAAAACCCTCCCACTTTGATGCGGACTTCACATGGTAGCTGCTGACTGCATGACTTTTGAAGGCGTCTATGGCTTTCTTGTAGTTCGTGAAGGCTTTCGTCACGAAGCAACCCAAGCGCTGATGTTCCCCCTTTCCAGCACATTCTTTGGCGAAGAGTACGCAATATTTACAGAGTGCTCCTCCCAAAAGCTCTGAATACACAAGCCACGGGTAGCTAGTCACCCAATGAACTTCGAAGCGCAGGTTTCGAGTTGTTGTGGGTGGAAAATTGTAGTTATCCGGAGGATTCCAGGGGCTTCGCAGGAGTTTTTCTTTTAAGGTGGGGTCGACCACGGTCTTTGTGACGTAATGTCCCAAGTCAAGAGGCTTTACATCCGCGTTGCACGTGGAGTCACAGTCAGAAGAACATGCAAACGCTACGCCACCCACCTCACTCGTGTCCACGCCTGTGTTCCGCGTTGCCGGCGCAGTATTGCTGGCTCCTGAAGCACGTTGTCCTGAAACGTGGTTCACTTCGCTCCAGCTGAGTAGATCCTGGGACGGAAGAACATCGCTTGTGCGAACTTCGGCGCCGAACTGAAGGCTTGTCGCAGAAGCAGAGCCTCCTGGTTGTGAGTCAACGTGGTTGTTTGGTCCTTGAACATGCTCGTCCGTAGTAACTCGAGCTTTTTTCGTGAAGTAGCACGCAAGGCTCGCTTGCTTGGAATTCGAACCGTGCCTTTTCATGGTGTCACTGCATCGCAAAAGCTACGAACGAACTAGCACGTTTCACGAAAGTCCTTCTAGGAAGGAGCTTTGCTATGCGACAGCAGCCCCGATTCTCTTCACTGGCTTCGAAACCACGCCCTTAAACTTTCCTTCCCCCTTCCCCCTCCCCCAGTGCAGGGTAGCCTACCGGGCTCAGCCCTGGTTAACCTCCCCGCCTTTCTTTTATTCTTATTCTCTCTCTCTCTCTCTCTCGAAACCGCGACACGAACCAGTACGCCTCCCGCCCTCTGTCGAGCTCTCACGCAAACGGTGAGCGAGCGACCTCTCGCGCAACCGTCGCTCCATTCACTGATTGATTGATTGATTGATTGATTGATTGATCAAACTTTATTATGCGAAAGAGTGAGCCCCCCCCCACCCGGGGGGGAGCGGGTTTTAAATACGAATGCATTTCTTAGTCGGGCTATGTCAGGCGTCCGGCGTTGTCCGCGCGCCTCTCCGCTCTCACTCCCTCTCCCATAGCAACAGCTGCGGGCGCGCGCACTTATCCTCGCCCCTAGCAACCGGAGCAGGTGGTGCGGGCGGAGTAGCGGAGAGGGAGTGGAAAGGAGGAGCGCGCTCTGGCGTGTGAGGGCGCTCGCATCGCGGGAGCTCAGCGGAGCTCCCGCGTGTGGGGAGAGAGTGTAGGTGCAGTGGTGCAGTGCTTCGCCGCTCCTTCTCTCGCCGTTCGCTCTCTCTCCTCCCTGCGCCACCGCCTCAATGCAGTGCGTTTGAAACGCGTTTGTAGCGTTTGTGCTGCCTTGGCACAGCCTGAAAACAGCGCGGTCTAAACGCGTTTGTGCTGCATTGAAGGCGGTGGCAACATCCCTGAGGTGATTACAAACGCACGTAGGAAGCGTTCGTTGAAAGAGGCGCCCAAAAGGGAGACACTTGAGCGCGTCGATGTGTACAGCTTTACGCCCTTAAAATTACTATGCCGTGTACTCTCGGCGCAAGAAATGCATTCGCATTTCCTCACGATTCCCTTCGGAGAGGTGGGGGCATTTTTTTAACTCGCTGACGCTGGTGACCATGGGTGACGTTTTCCCAGCTGCGATGTTGTGCTTTAGGGCGCTGGGATCAGTTTTACTGACACACTAAATTGGCCAACAGAGAAAGAGATGTTGTATATTCTGCGTTGTCGCGTTTTCTTGCGTTGTCTTGAGTGTCTGAAGCAACCGAGTTTGCCCCGCCACGGTGGTCTAGTGGTTATGGCGCTCGACTGCTGACCCGAAGGTTGCGGGATCGAATCCCGGCCGCGGCGGCTGCATTTTCGATGGAGGCGAAAATGTTTGAGGCCCGTGTACTTAGATTTAGGTGCACGTTAAATAACCCCAGGTGGTCGAAATTTCCGGAGCCCTCCACTACGGCGTCTCTCATAATCATATGGTGGTTTTGGGACGTTAAACCCCAGATATTATTATAAGCAACCGAGTTTGTGTTCCAAGGGGGAGCACAATCTACAAGCGACCTCTACTTTAATCAGTCGCCTTGCTAGATCCCGTCATTATTTATACGTTTGTAGCAGGGGCGTAGCCAGGGGGGGGGGGGTTCATACCCCCCCGAAATTTTTCAATTTCGCTTGCGCATATATACACGCACACATACAAACGCACGCACGAACATACATAAAGTATGGTTGAACCCCGCCCCCACCAACAAAAAAAAAAATTTCTGGCTACGCCCCTGGTTGGTAGGCACACACAAAAGCGGCACGGCACGTGTTATGCTTCTGGGCATGGGGCGAATCGACGGTGGAATGCATGTAACAGTATTTCTTATCGCGTCATTTGAGAAAGGTGTAAATGGAGAAGAGAGAGTTATTTTGTACAAACGGTCTCTAAAAAATTGACCCAGAAAAATATTTTCCTGGCTACGTCCCTGGTTTGAACCCCCAACCCCCCCCCCCCCCCCTGGCTACGTCCCTGCCTTAGACATGAGTGTTCTCATTATGTCTGAAGTAATGCGTAAAAAAAAAAAAGAAAGTCGGCGAATTCTCGATACCTCCGCACTATTTCTTTTACGTGCCTTATTACGGTCTTGTTTCGTGAAAAAAAAGTTTATTAGCGCATGAGCGTTAATCGGCTAGGTATTCAAGATGAAGGATAAAAGCGCCTGCTTGTGTGTGTGTGTGTGTGTGTGTGTGTGTGTGTGTGTGTGTGTGTGTGTGTGTGTGTGTGTGTGCGTGCGTGCGTGCGTGCGTGCGCGACAACGTTTAAGTTTTTCTTTTATTCGCAAGTGCTCCTTCTAACGATGAACTGCAGGCAGGCTTTTATTCATGCAGGAGTACTGCGAGAATATGTTTACGGCGTTCTTATATGACATGTTCTCCATTTTATTCGAGCGCTGTCTCACAGAGCTTTAAATGTACGATATCTTCAGCAATGTTTACTCTCTAATCAATTTTTCTTCAGCATGCCACATACAAACAACGCTTCATAAACTTTTGCCAAAAGAATGGAACTCTTACTATAGTCCAAAGTGCTGTTGCCAGAGGCTACTCAAGCAGCAGAAGGGGAGTTGGAATACAAATCAAGTTTCTGTGCTTAACGCGTTCCATCCTTGAAGCATGAACATGAGGACGTACGAACGTTGTATTCTACTGCGGTAAGAAATAACGGGGCGCGCACCGGCCGGTTTCAGGACTGCGCAAGGCTTGAATGACGCCATCAGTGATATAGACTGCAGTATACAAGCAGGAAATACATTGAAGAAGAGCACGAAAAAGTGCCACCACGGCAACTGGGTCGGCGGCTCTTGCTTGTTATGTGCGTGGCGTTACCGGAGCACTACAGCGTGCGTGTGGTACCAGCGACCGCGTTACTGGCTGTGCGTACACGAAAGCGACCTCGTCATTCAAGCAGTTAGGCGTATAGCGGAAAATGTGGCACTGAAAGAGCCGGAGGAAGCGTGTGCGTCACACCATTGTTTTCGTTTTAGCTGTTCAGATTACCGTGGCGTTGACAACGTTGGTGGTCCTTGGTGACGTTCAGAAGAGCCTAGGGTGCCTCCGACGGTTGAGAAACACTGTAATTTCTACTAACGCTCGGCCGCGAGCATTTCACCTTTGCAATACGCGAGAAGCGCGCCCCTGACTAGCCGTGCTTCAACGAGAGCAACGTCCCGATGGGTTACTTGTTGACTAGTTCTCCAGGATCTCTTAAAAAGAAAATTGTCCATTGGAATGCCTCCCTTCCTCGTTCAAACCTTGTAAAGTACACAGCAAAGCTGTTCTTGAAAAGCAAGCAACTCCGAAAGAAAGGAAGAGTAAGAATAAGAAGCAGAGGAGGAAGAATAATAGGCGAGTCAGATACTTCCTAACGCCCCGCAAGGCCACGAACACCTTTAACGTCGCATATTTATAATGGCATATACGCATATCCTGCTTCTTGAGCCAAGTTCTGCCCACGTAACGTTTGTGCCCGTGCATGGCTTTTTCTCCCAGCAAATGAGAAACTGCTGTTCTTGTTAAGCACCATAATTCTTCTCCCTTGGCTAAGTAAAAAAGAGTGCAATGCAGAATGTCAGGTTCTTTACGTAAGCAGCTAAAGCTAGAAGCTTGTATCTTGCCAGACAGTGCCGCTTCGCTTGGCAATATGTCTCAACTAAACTAGTTATAGACCTCCGGGATTGGTATAGATTTATACGAAACTCGCGGCACCTCAAGGCTTGAAATTTTATGCACCGCTGTTCGTAGTGTGAAGTTGAAAAGCTTGTGGGATCCCAAGGAACCCAGCGGCGAAGACAATGATAGTGAAGTGATATAAGAAGCGACATTTCCCTACAATTCCAGTATGTACTTTCGACAGTGACGTATTGTGCTGTAGTCAAATATTCGAAAGTGACCTTGGCAGAATAGGAGAATTTGCCCACTTAAACATATTACGCGCCATGTTCCCGACGTGCTGTCGAGGTTCCTGTCCCTTGTGATGATCAAGTTCTACGCTGTGTCACGTTACCTGCGACGCTCAGAGCATCCCCCCACGCCTGACAGATACAGAAATTAAACCAACGCACACGTTGGAGCAGCGGTAGGCGCGATTGTCCAGCTCTGACCTATAGCCGACCAGCTAGCGCTGATCGACCAGGTTCAGAGGGCAGCAATGGCCAGTGAGGCCCTCTACTAAAGCTTCCCGCGTAAGAATAAGTTATATTTCATAATTAAAAAGAAATATGTTCTATTCTGTAGTATGACGTGGCTTGAGCAGTTTTTACTGTGCCGCGCGCCAGGCAACAGTTCGTAGCGCAAAACTCCGAACGGATGCCGCGTTATGAACATAAAGCGCAAACCGTTCGTGCCACGAACCACAGGAGACAAGGTCGTGCACACGGAAGCCACGTTCACACCTCGCGTTTCATTCTGAAGGGCGACCGGTGTGGCCTTGACTCAGTCTATCTGCATCTTGCATCGCAACTTGAAGACGCTAACTTCCTGTTTCCGTAGTGCAGTCGTTTCTTCTTTCGACACCGCACTGATTAGCAAATGAACGACTCTGTGAGAGTGAATCGCAAATGTAACGCTCTATAGGACGAGCTCTCAACCATTGCGCAGAAGGAAAGAAAGGACGTTCCCACTTGCACAATGTGAAAGCGTAGCCTTTCAATACATTTTCGAAGAAGCTATCAGCAGAAGCGTCCTACATCATCTTCAAAATACAGATACGGCAATTACACAACAAACACTACTAGGTGTTTTCATGTGTGGAAGCGAACCGTACGAAAGCCTTGAGGTGAATCGGACAATAGCTTGTAAGGGATAATGTACAAAATGGGATGTCAGTGCACAGGATGCCTGTGTTCTGTCATCACTATACTGCAGAAAGTCGCACTATCCCTTACGCATCCACTCGAAGGCGAAAGCTATGTTCTTAGTCTTCCTTTTCTTCTTTCTGCCCCTAACCTGGTTTAGCATTGCCTCCGGTATCGGCCCACCTTTGACCAAGCGACGATGATTATGTGGTGAGATCATCATACGATACCACGTTACGTGACGTCACAATGACGTCATGATGACTTCATAATGACGTCACAAATTTCGGTGATCTGTTGCGTCGTGATGATGTCATCACGTGATGTATTCATATCCACATTAATAGCACACGTTGCTTTCCCGCATCATAGGGCGTCTGTTTGGTGCAAACAATATCCACGCGCAAGTTTGCGTGTGTAGCCACATTGATGAAGTTATATGCTGCAGGCTAAGTGACGCCTAATCCCATTCGGTTGTCTCCTCTGGTCGTACGCCCTTGTGGAGCAGTAGTTGAATCTACTATCCCAAGCGAAATGGCGGCATGTACTCTCATTTGCGGTATTATGACGAGCCAGCCTTGGTTAGCCAATCGAAATGCCCAACGCGTTCGCGGCGCCGGCTAGAGACTAGCGAGCCATTGGCAAATAGCTCTGCCGACCAGCTTAGAACCGCAGGAGCAGCGTGGGCTTATGCACCGAGCACGTGGAGTGGCGCGAGCCAATGGCGCCCTGAACTAAGGGCTCCACCCTACAAGGAAGTCGCTTATCCTAATATCAACAAAAGTTTTTCTTTCTCTCTCTCTCTCTCTCTCCTTACGCATTGCTTAACGTAAGCTAAGATGTTGAAAAAGCCGGGCAGTTGCCGACTCGCCGGTATACATAACTCCCTGCCTGGTTCTTGCATTTTAACATGTGGTGCTCCTGCTTTTATTTTGCGGTCATGCTGAATCGCATGCCGCGAACGGGACGGAATAAAGGAGCATTCAATTATGCTTAGTCATCTGAAGATCACGGCCCGTATTCACAAAAGCGTCTTACGCTATAAAAAAAATTCGCAAAAGAATATTTCAACCAACCACGACGTGGGACATAGTATAATTAGCGAAGCCATCTGACCAATGGGGCAACGCACTTACGAAAGAGAAGTTTTGTTAATTCGGCCCCGCAACTCTACACTCTTAATCATGTCCAGCTTAATGTGCTGGCCAGGAAACCGGACATTTTTCGTGTGGTTTCCTGGATATAGCCAGCATTTAACCAGGATTTTAGAAAAGAACTCATTGTAATGGCAGGGAAAAGAACAGGCAATAGAGATGGACTTAACGCTTCGATCACAAGTCTAATGGCTTAGGTGCTATTCATAGAATGCTATTCCTTTTTTATTATTATTTTCTTCCCTGTCTTCTGGAATCGTTCAATCCCATTCCCCATCCCTATACAGAGTAGCATGCCAGCGGTATATGGACGCCGGTAAAAATCTGTTTTTCTGATAAAGAGCCCCCTCCCTCTCTCTCTCTATTTGAAAGGAACATGCGCTAAGCCAGCGCAGTGCATTCAGAGTGCCCCAACCAAAAATATTCAGTATTATTAGCAGGCTAAGCAAAGATAAACCTAAGGCGCGTTCGGGCTATGGCGTACGCTGCACGTCGAAATGTATGCACAGCCTCCATCAGTGCATGCAGCGCCTCGCCGGCAACTATAAAGGGCAAGTGCGTTTGTTGAAACGCTTCAGCTCTTCAGCTTTTTTTTTTTCAGCTTCAGCGCGTTGTCCTGCGGTCTTCTTTATCTTGTGCTCCCGTCTTTTGCGCTGCTTTAAATATGAACCCCCGCCAACTCGCCCAGTCTTACATCCTTTTACAGCTTAAGCTGAAAGCAATACTTAGTAACGCCTATTACAGGCTTACGTGAAAACCTCCACGCCACTTCAGCAGAATAGAAGTGTTACTACTTAGCAGAGCAACCCATTTTAATTTATAGACATCTGAATAGGAATTAGGTATTCATAGCCGTAACACTTCTCAGTCGACTGCGCCCACATACACATATACTTTTTTGTGCTTGTCTAAACCCAAGAAGTATGTCTGGATAGTTCGCGATTCGACCTTGTTGATGCAATCGAATGAAGAGCTGAGCTTTCCGCGATGAAAGCTCGTCCTCCTTGCGTGGAGGGAGCTTCATCATCTCTGCAGGCATTTCATAAAGTTGTTCTCTCTCTCTCACCATTCCGATACCTGCCTTCGGTATCCATCGGTTGAAGCGAGAAACGCTTAATGCAACGAGCGCTTCCTGTCTGAGGGCGGAGGCGCTCCGCGCAGTTTCATCTTGCTTGCCGATACCCTAGAGCCGGGCGCCCTTGACGGTCTTCTATCTGAACATTGTGCTGTATCGACCGGTCGATGGAATCGACAGCAAGCTGCAGGCAAGGTTTTCTTAGATAAAAAAAATCGAAGGCAGGCAATTGGGGCAGGGTTAACAGCTTCTTGGTTAGGCGCGGTGTGGCGTAGAGACATGTGCTCTGCTTTTGGGCAGAGTGTATACATAGGGGCGCACATGGGCGTGGCAGAATCGATCACGTCGCAGAAAAAAGCACCCGCACTTCAGAGAACCAGTGCAGTGTTGACGCGACCCATATGGGACAGGACAATCTACACTGTGACGGTTTTTTTTTAATCTGAACCACCGTTCAGAATCACTGAACTGTAGTTTAGTGACTGGAATGCTGCCTAGTCGTCTAAGGCAAATGCATAAGATACCGTGTGTATTGTTTTATTTTGTCATCGAATCTCAAATAATTAACGAAGATGCAAGGAATTAACGAAGAGGCACTTCTCATCTAAAGCTTTTCATCCTGCTAAGCTAGTGTTCGTGCAAAAATATGTTGATGAAAATGTTAACGTCCATAGCGAAGAAGGCGACAAACGCGGCTGGCGTAAACCACGCCCAGCTAGAGGCTGTCGTGCTCGCACTGCAGAACTCCCGACATTCTTCAGACACGCTTTACACTAGTCTTACAGTGTGTCACAGAGTGCCTGAGAAATGTAAGGCGCTCTGAAAAGAAGGACGATGTAACCTCGCTTCTTTCGCGCCTATCACAGGCGTGCAAGGTCTCAAGGAGGCGGCTGAAATAGCCGGAATTCGTGAAGGCAATAAAGTACTTGTGTACTTTTCCAAACGGACACGTACTTAACGGGCTTATTGAGTGCAAATTGACTCGAGCAAGGAGCGCATTCGTCTTCCATTTAAATGCAAACGACTTCTACTGTAATGAGCATGCAGCAGGGTTCGCGCTCCCAGAGCTTGCGACTGCTTCACTATTCTGGCGGTGCGCACCTGCTATGCATCGCTCGTTTTTATTATATTGTTCATGTTGTTGTTGTTGTTGTTGTTGTTGTTGTTACACAGGTTACTGCTTAGCAGCCGTAAGCTGCGTAAGACAAACAAGTTGAAACAAGTTGGCGAGCAGAAAACCATTTTTCTTCCGAACCAAGGTTCAATCACCGTTTATGTCAGCAATGGTTGTCATGTCGAGTCGTTGTTGACGTCGCACCTCCTCCTGATAGTTTCCGCCAGCTATCGGTGTTATCGCTGCCGCTTTGCATACTCCGGTTAAGTGTTCCTTCGTGATTATTTTGAGAGGTATGTACTCCTTACTCTTCAACCCACTTTCTGTTTATGGGATATGTATATATAGGATATAAATATTGATATAGATATGTATTTGGGATACGGATTGCGTACCTTAACAAACGTTTATAACCACATTCAACTGCCATACTTACTCACATACGACTAGCACTGGATAGTGTTGGTTAACTTGCGGCTACTGTTGGCTAAGTGTTGTCGAATATGGGCTATCTGAGGTTGTAACAACATTGTCAGCATTCAATCTCAATCCACTGAGTGAGTCATCAAGCGATTATTTTAATGCAGTTTGCTGCGGACAAGTCAACAACATCGCTAGTATGCTACTACATAACTACGTGTATGTACATATGATATAAGCCATATAAGCCAGTGTTTCACTGATTCGTGCCTTCAATGCCCATCGGTCTATGTTACATACCTGCGCAAATTTACACGCTTATTACAAGAAATATGTCTTAATCCTTGCTCAACGCCAAGATAGCCGACACTCACTTGGCGCATAACTAACCTTCCAACCAGTCCTTGCTTTTTTTACCTCGGATGACATTGTTCAAAAGGTGTGGTCTTAATTATGCACTTAATAGTCACATCTAACCGACTTTCGAGCAGATGACCGTGGTGCGTGGAGTTAACCACCTTGGGAGGCTCGACCGTCTTGGAACCGACCGTCGGGAAAGCTTTACTTCGCGTTTGCACGACCAAAGGAAGTCCGAGGGAACGCAAAGCAGGGAGATAGTGTTTGCGCGCCAACAAAGATCCACGCCTAAGGAAAGCTGAAGTTGGAGGTCGTCTCGTTAACAACCTTCCCACAAGCAACGGGCGCAACTTGAATGGCCCTCTGTTTGCATTCAGAGTTTTCTATGTCTACTATCAGGCGCGATGGCCGGTTCTCATTGTTTAGCTCGCACTCGCATGCAAGGTCTCTGCCTGAGCGTCTCTGCCCAGACGAGACATTGAGCATGAGAAATCGAGGGAACGAGAAAGGAAACGAGTAGACGTCGAGATCCCGTATTTAGCGGCGTAAGAGCCGCCCTCGCGCGAGGTCCACGCCCATTGTGCGTTGCAGCTCAAAGCTGGGCAGGAGAAATTACAAGCGCTCGATGAAGGTCACTTCTAAGTTCGTAGCGAAAAAGAAGAAAACCTTACTTGCGACAAGGCAACACGCTACCCACGAACTAGCTCAACTAGGTCATCTCAACTATGGATGATCATGTAGGTAAAGGGGTGTAAACGAAGAGAGCGGGAAGGAAAGGCCATCTTCTCGAAAATTGAGTACCCACAACACCGAGCGCCAGCCCGGGTACCTCTCTTTCTATTAGAAAAAACGCCAGGCCTGCGCTGAAACCGCAGCACAGCCACAGCGAAAGCTGGAAGAGCGGCGTTTCTAGAGCCTGTCAAGCTCTCTTGGGTCTACAATACAAGTACACTAGAAAGGTACCCACTACGCTACAAATCACAATTTTTGTGAAGTTGGGAATCACCTACTAAGCCATTATTCGTCGTTCTGCGGAGAAGCGAGGCACCAGCTACACGTCTGTAAGGCATTATGTGCACTTTGTTGACGCGACGACTGATGACGATGAAGAATTATGGCTCAGCCCTTTTTAATGGGTTGGAATCTTTAAATGGCCCACCAGTTATGTAATTTGCATTGGGTGACGCCCGGTCGCTATTTCCCTGTCCGGTCATGCTGTATAACATACGTTGACGTGGGAGAGAGATGGGGGGGTGGGGCGAAGAACCTTACTGAGACCCCGAGGAAATGGATCATGCGCTTATGGGCTTCCTTGGCAACCAATACAAGTGCACTTGCGAGGAACCCACTACGCTATAAATCATTGTAATTTTACTGAGACCCCAAGGAAGTGGATCATGCGCTTATGTGCTTCCTTGGCAACCAATACAAGAGCACTTCCGAGGAACCCACTACGCTATAAATCATTGTAATTTTTGAGAAGTAGGGCAGCAGGCACTGTGCCATTTTTCGCCATTCTACGGAGAGCGTTGGTACCTGCTAAACGCATTTTAAGGCATTATGCGCACTTTGTTGATGCTGTGCCTGATGACGATGAAGAATTATGGCAGAGCCCATTGTAATGGGTTGGAAGCATTCAACAACCTATTCGTTACGCAATTCGCATTGTGTGACGCCTGGTTACAGAATTCGCGTTGTGCGACGCTTGGTGCTTATTTTACTTTTCTGCCACGCTATATTGCATATGTTAATGTGGTTACTTCCCGACATGAAGCCTGTATAGGACCTTTTTGCAAAGCAGTTTCAAGTACCGGCATGGCTCAGAGGTTGAATACTGGGCTCCCACGCAGAGGGCCTAGGTTCGAACCTCGTTCCATCCTGGAATTTTTTTTTCTTATTTCGTTTTTTTTTTTTAATTCGAGCGATACTGGTTACGGACACCGGCGGCGGCGGCGGACAACTACGGCGCCAAAAACGGCCGGTGAAATGATCTCATAACAGGTTTCGCTGTAAAAACATGTCGGTGCCCGGCGGCACTGGGAATCGAAACCAATTCGATTGTGCGTGTTGGTGCGTAACCAGAGATAATTTTTGCCTTGTGTGCGCAGAGGGCTCGCTCTTTTTCAAATGAATGAATTGATCACATCAATGGTAACTTACCGAAAGCATTCTATAATTAGTGTTTTATAATTCCTAACAAATTCCTAATTGCCGTCTTGTAAATGAGACATGTGATCAACGAGTTAAACAGTCACATTTTGTTGTCGTCAACTAAAAACGTATTGGAAGCTTCAAGAATGAAATCTGAACAATATATATATATCGCTTTGCTCAAATAAAAATATACATCTTATTTAACACTTGGTGCATGTTAGCAGGGACACCACGTATATCAAGATGTATCCATTAGCCTGGCTCATTCAAAACTCATTCCCTGTCAAAAGTTTTTATAAACGAAACAACAAGACTCTTACACGAGAAAATGCGGTATAAGCTAGATGACTGTTACTTTCTTGACATGTCGTATATATTATGTTTCAAGGCCATCAGGTTACGAGTATAAGACATCCGCTCTGCGCTCGCTATTTTAACGATGAACTACACTTTCTCCTGCGTTGTGGCGCTATATTTAGGCAGCCACATCCGTGTTGCTTCCTCAAGACCCTCACTAAGCGTGTATCCACACGACGGACTTCTCCGCGGAAATCTCGTCCGCGGACGATCGTTCCGCCGCCCGTCCGGCTGCAAAGCACATCCAGACTATAGTGCCTAGAATATACTTACTAGTGTGCCGACCGCCGAGGGTTTCCAATGGGAGACGCTGGCACCGACGGTGATGCCTTCCACTGGACGCCACCAGACGGCGACACTCTTAGGGACCATGCTAACCGAGCGGCGCATCAAGCCAAGCGTGCGCGTTGCACGCGCGTCGCTGAATTGCGCTGCGGATGCCCGTTCCACGGCCGCGTTTTTTTTTTTTTTTTTTCATGTAGCGGCCGTGCCCGTTCGTAAGCGTAGTCGGTTGTGATCACGGAGTTAAGAAATATTCCGTTGCTGTAAACTTGTGGGGCGTTGTCGCTTTCGAGCCAGTAGCTTATGGTGTCTCCGCATGTCATTGCTAGGTCTCTTTTCTGTGCGCGCGCTTCGCACTTGTTTCTGTTCACAGGACCGCGATGTGGTCGCAGAAAACGAGGCGTAAATACAGCACCTGTTTTGTCCCATATTGTACCAGTGGCTACCGCTCAAACAACGAGCGCATTATTCAGCGCTCCTGTGGACGCAGAGATTTAATTAAGTTTAGCCGAATGGGAGAATAATATAAAGAGCACAAATCGAAGACTAAACTCCGGCGGCTGTCGTTTGTGAGAAGCACTTCAATAATTGCTACACTGAGCATCGTTAGGTGATTACATAGATAATTAGTAAAATATGTGTCGTTAGGTGATTAAATAGATAATTAGTAAAATATGTGTCGTTAGCTGATTAAATGGATAATTAGTAAAATATGTGTCCTTAGGTAAATAAACAGATCATTAGTAAATGTAAGGTAATTAGCTGCAAATTGCCGTGAATTTAGCATTTGTAGTCATGTGTCGCATATAATAGAATTTTTCGAAGAAACAGCCGGTATCGCGCAGCGTATTAATGATAACTGTGCGTACGATCGCTTGTTAGTGCTACGAAATCACATTCCTTCGATTACGCTTTGCACCCCAACCAACGTTCCGTAGCGCAAAACTGCATTGGGACAGCCCATCGGCGTCTCTCACAGGCGCGCACGTCGGCTAGAGACGCCGCTCGGCATAGCATGGTCCCTACGGCTATCGCCGTCTGGTGGCCGCCGGTGGAAGGCATCATTCTCCGTGCCACCGCGACGCCCGCGGTCGGCACACTAGTAAGTATATTCTAGGCACTATATCCAGACGACGGACGAAGCGAGTAGACGGACGCGACGCAGCAAAAAAACATGGCGGCACTGTCTGAAGCGAGAGCTGCCCGCTTCGAATCTTTAAGCTCTTCGCGCATTGCGGGGGCTGTTAGCCCCAAACTGACGATTGTGTCGGCTTTAGGTTTGTGTCCTCAAGCTTCGCCGGCAACGTATTCATGACAATTTGGTACTGTTTCCCAGCGCCGTACTCGTTTTCTGAGAGCTGTAGGCTTAGCGAGTGCCTCCATTAACAGAACATGAGCTCGGTGATCTGCGGTAGCGTGAGTGCTACCAAATCCCAGAGGTCATAATAATGTGCGAATGCTTGCTTTTTCCTTTTTTCTCTAGATGGCGCAAGCAGTCTGAAAGTCGAAAACACATTCATCGCTAGCAAAATTATTGAAGGTTTTTATGTTTCCGTCTATGGCGCAGAGTTTCTTTTAAGTTGAAGATGGAGTTCCATACGAGAAAAAGAAAAAGCAGCGCTTGTTGCCAGACCGATAATGGCACCTTCGGCTAAATCTGTTGTGTTATACCGCGCGAATCCGAATGCGAAAAAGAGCTTGGCATTTTCCGTCCGCGACGTCCGCGGACGCGGCACGGATGGCACAAATCCGTGACGCGGGGTCACGTGATGCGCCGTCCGCCGCGGAAAAGACGGATTCGGTCCGTCGTGTGGATACACCCTAAGCGGCGGCTTTATGACACGCATTGCGCAATCTTCGTGCGCCGATTGTAACTGAGAAAAAAAAAAGCAAGCCAAGCGAAGTTAAGGGGTTTGTTTGAAGTATCGAAAGCGTCCTCATGTGTACCGTGTTACCAGGCGAGACGTGTGGAGAGGCGGTATGGTAATGACTTTGAAGGGGCGTGCTGTTGCTGCTTTGGCATGAGAACGATGCGAGGGAATAAAGCTGCGGTTGTATACATGGCTCCCATGTAGCAGGAAGAACATTACTGAAAGCGCTATAGAGAAATGAAATGCGCATTGCATCCGCAAGTGAAAATAGAATAAGGACAAGGCCGAGTGCCTTAGAAAGGTGGCGCAATGTACAGGTTCTCTGAAAAAAAGTAACATACTGCGCGAGATGTAAGAAGGAATATTGGGGGACGCTTAAGCTTCGCCTTTAAGAGTTGAACGCGATGGTGATATCCGGCCCCATCCTCATCGTGCTCCGTTTCGCTTGCCATTATGTTCAGTCGCCCGGTCTCTCACTCACTCACTCACTCACTCACTCACTCACTCACTCACTCACTCACTCACTCACTCACTCACTCACTCACTCACTCACTCACTCACTCACTCACTCACTCACTCACTCACTCACTCACTCACTCACTCACTCACTCACTCACTCACTCACTCACTCACTCACTCACTCACTCACTCACTCACTCACTCACTCACTCACTCACTCACTCACTCTCCAAGTGTAGTTAATTGTAAGGTCGTGTTTGTGCATCACCTTTCCTTGTAGACAGATAAAATATATTTTGTTTGCTATTTATTCTCCAAAAATCTTTCCTGCATCGCACATTATCCGAAAGGCTTAGCTCAACTGTCGATAAACCACGTCGTAGGAGCTGTGTAAGTATATTAGGTTAAAGAACTCCCGGCCAGACCCCGGCCTTAAACTGTTCAGGAGGCACTGCGGCTACAAGAATCGCACTAATGTGTGGAGATGTACAGGTTTCAGTTGATCTCTAACGTTAAATGTGAGCATCACAATGACTTCTGTGGAAGAAATTTTGAGAAATATAATGACGCATGGCCAAGCGACAGTGAGGTCAACTTTTGTTTCTTTCATTCACAAGGATGAAGCAGGGGCTAAAGAATGAAATGCCCGACAGCGATACTGCATCACCACACCTAAGATAACTTTGTTCCGCATCATTTTTCCTCGACTTTCGTACTTCCGTTTTTATGCATCACCGGTTGGGGCAGTTAAAGTTTAAGAGAGTGGTAAGCTGGACTAGTTGGTATGTAGTCATAGTATTCACAGTATTCATAGCGCTCGTCCAGTATTGTTCTTCCCTTTTGTCTATAGTTTTTCGCGCTTTTTATTACTATTTGTTTATTACTATAAGAAGTTTCCTCCGACAAACTTCTGTTAGGCCATCCAGGTAAAAAGACTTTCTATTTCTTGAGAAAGCGTCAGCTTTGAAATGTCTTTCTTTTGTGTGTGTGTGTGTAGGGGGGGGATGAAATTTTTTTTGAATGATAAAAAATGACTTCTGTTTTATTTTGTGTCGTTCAAACTATAGGCGGCGCATGCATTGTCCTTTTTTGCATTTTTGTTGTCTAAATTTGGTGAATGTTGACTTGCTTTGCGATCCTGTTCACATGCTTCTATAATTTACCGCTTAAATGTTGCGGAATACTTGTGCACAATGTCGACTGTTTTTCTTTCTTTTTTTCTTCCCTACCCCGTCATGTTGTTAGCCTGACAGGGTATTGGTGTCTGTCTTGGCACCTGCTTCTCTTGAAAAGAAATAAACTTTCACTTTATGGAAAGAAGTGCTTTGCATAGGAACGAATGAACGCTGTACGTATGAAGAGAACAGGAGCCTTGGTTGTTTTTTGGTTCTCAGTGAACTGAAGCTGAAGGAGGTTTTCCGTTCTCATGAGGCGTCTCGAACGATGTGCTTCTTCCAGAACTGGCAGCTGTGCTCGTGCACACCGCGACCCACGTGGTAGTGCTTCGGGTTGAGCTCCATGTAGTATGGGTCCTGTTCCGAGTACTTCGGCCAATCAGTACCGTTCACTCTGGGAGGGCTCCTGCGAAACAGACAGAAATATAGGGAGGGAGGGAGAGGCATGATAAACTGTTATACGGATTAATGCTTTCTTCTTTTTTTTCTTTAATAGGAAATCTATCATTACACGGCTCCCTAGAAGGGGAATTTTTTTTCGAGGGGCTCGTTTCTTTGTTGGACAACCAGATGAACCCAAGCCAGTTGGGCTAAGGAAAGCATAGGGTGAAATAATTCTTTTCTTTATTGTCTCGGGCATCAGCTGCACGCCATGGCTACCTGGGATAAGTAAGTCACCCACCTCTGGGCGAAGAGAACGCGCGCCTGGTCGGACAATAAAGTGCAATTCTCTCTCTAACTGTGAAATAGCAATTATTACGTAAATTGAAAGAAATTAAACTGGTCGAAAAGTCACCCTTCCTGTGGGTGGATGATTGTTCCACACTTGTCGCCTTGTCTACGAGCGGCACTGGCTTTCACTCTCAGGGATTACACGAATACAAATAGCCAACAAAGTCGACGGGGAAGCTCCTTCGGTCGTAGCTCAATTCACGGAGCATCGAACTTGTAATTCGAAGATTGTGGGTTCAGATCCCACCGACTTAAAGAGTGAATTTTCGTCCACTTTAATTCTTTTCAATTTACATAGTAATTGCTACACTACAGTTAAAGACAACAATAAATTCCGCCTATGCTTTCCTTGACCTTAATGTCTGTTGGATTCATTTCGTTGTCTAGCAAGGCCCTTTATGCATTTGCCTATTTGGGACGTGAAGCCCTAACAATTATTAATTATGCATTTGTATAAGACGAGTGGAGCGCGAAAACCACCTTCTCCGTTTTCCTCTGAATCGATTGTATTGATTTCAATAGCAAATATTACGCCCAGCAAAGTTATAACAACAACAACCACATAAAACATATAATGCAAGAGGGCACATTGCGCTCACACAAAATGACCTATTGGGGGCACAGCCCGCAAAATGCGTAATCCTCGTGTATATTCGACTGCTTGTGGCTTTTCCGGCGCCTGGCAGAAAAAAAAACAAAAACAAACAAACAAGAAGTTCGGCGATAGCACAACAGACTTCAGCTGGTTATCTCTTCGGATATCCAGGTCTTTGCTTTCGCTTCATCCTCTCTACAGCAACCGCTGAAAAAGCAAACATCACGTTGTATTCGTGTCTAGATATCCGCGTTATGTCCTCGGCAGCCTCGGAAGGATTTCGTGGAATGTACGAAGCGTTAAAAAGAAACGAGATCGCCTGCTTGAGCCACGTGGAGGTCTTACAAATAAGCTCTGTGTCGAAATTGGCGCTCTCGAGACGGCGCACACGCTTGCTGTTTGCGTCACCTGGCAATGCGACGGGTATCGAACGGAAAAGTGTCGGGCGAGGCGTCGTAACAGTGGAGGCCCTGAAGAGGAAGGGGTGGGGGGTGTTATCGGTCGCATATATACTGAACGTGTCATCGACGCCTAGGCACGCGTAGCGTTCACGCGGCTGGCTCCTCCGGGCCATTTCATAATCTCCTCCCCAGGAAGGTTTACAAAACACGCAATATGCTCGAAGACTCCGCACATTTGTCGGTGCTCACTTTGACTTGCCTGTCTTGCTTGGTTGCAAGGTGGTGGCGTTCGCTTTTGGTCTACTCGACTTCTTGTAAGTGCATGTCAGGATATTCATCCCAACAAGTCCAGCGGAAGGCGTGCGTGCGCTGTTTACAGGTTCTGGGTTTCAGCGCTGACGCAATTTTTAACTTGTCTGTAGTTAGCAAGCAACGAACAGTAAGAATATTGATGAAGAAGAAAGCTGGGAATTTTTTGACAGAACAGGCGTTGGAGGCGTAAACAACAGTACACTATCAAAATAGAAGCTTGTACGAAGAAACCTAAGAAATAAGTAAGTTGTGATGTTTTACGTGCTAGAACATTTTATTGATTGGTGCACGCCATTCTGCATTAGTGTTGACAACCTATGCTTCTTTAAGCACGCATATAAATTTATGTACACAGGGTGCTTTTGCACGTCACTCCCTTTGAAATGCGGCCGCCGTGGACAGAATTCGAACCCGCGTCCTCGTGCTTAGCAGCGTAACATCTCAGCCACAGGGGCGTAGCCAAGTTGTGGGGGAGGGGGGGTTCGTACCCCCCTCTCCCCGCCCCGAAAACAATTTCTGGCTACTCCCCTGCTCAGCCACTAGGCTACCACGGCGGTAAGAATCTACTCGCATGCCTAATTAAGTTAAACCCACAATCAGTTAGGCAGCTGAAGTCTTTTACGCGTTCTAGATACCAATAGTTGCAGTGTGTGGGAAATGAGCTTGAAGTGGGCTTCTCAAGGACCGATGGCTTGGAGGACGTATGCAGGCTGGGAGTAGTGCACGTAAGTGAAGTTAAGATACGCGAGTACACACGAACAAGTTAAAGAAATCCCCGCAGTAGAGGCCTGCCGGAGGTTAGATCGACTGATGAGATGAGGAAAATTTGCAGATACCGTGTGGACGCTGTTTCCGCTGGACACGATTAATTGACGCTTTTGTCGAGCAGCGAGCTTTATTCATAACACCGACTCCGGGAAAGAGAACGTTGCTTTTTTTTCGTTTTTTTTTCTTGTCTCTCTCTTCATCGTCGAATTACCCATAGCTACTTCAGCACACCACGCTATGTGTTCGTGACGTTGTCTTGGCTCAAGAACAACAACAATTTCATCATACTCCAACACTTAACGTGGAGAGATATAGTGCAGATATGATACCTTTGGCGTGGAACGCAAGAATCTACACACGCTTACGCCCTGTGTCATGCGTCAGTAGCATTAGTGCTTGCGACAACGCGCTATACACTGCCGGCAGGTTCAAAGCACTTACAGCCACATCCGGTAATAGACTCATTTTATCTTGCCGCAGAATATATCGCTGTAATTATATCCCAGTGCTGATAATGGGGTCATACACGCCCATATAATACGCGCGTGCCTTTTGTAACAAGGCTGAGTGCTGGACAATTTGCACTGAACTGCTTTTTGTTGTGTTGTTGAACGCGAACCGCGAAAACACAAGCTGTAACGGCTCAGCTGCGTCACTGAGGTTAAGGCTTCGAGAACTGTGCTCTTACTTTTCCCGTCACGTTCTCTTTTGACGTTATAATATAGAGAAATATGTTAAAGCAACACGTTAATAATAGCGAAGTCAAGCGGTGTATGGTATTTATCACTTAATACGATCACGAACAACACTTGTTATATGTTTGCGTTATTACCTTTCACTCAGAACGACAGAAAGCTAGGCGATTTGTTTGGGATTAATAGCTTAAAGGGAGGGAAAGCGAACATTGTTAGGCGTGGAAGACACGAAAATAGAATAAATAAAACGCTGACTCAGAGATCGTGCTGGATAGGGAAAAACGAAAGGTACATCGTTGCGGAGGTAACGAAATTAGCACAAAAATGCTATTTTTCACTGTGTGTGACGCCTGCCTTTCGGGGAAAGCATTTTGACGACACCCCGTCAAATTAAATGTAAGCTTCAAGCTTGTTTGTTCGAAGTGTGATTTTTTTCTTGCTGACGTGATTTGTGACGCCAGTCGTAGCGAATATTTTTACGCCATTCAGTTATCCACTTTCGATGCGATATTTTGATGCAACGAAATAAACAGTCGGATCACGTGCTGAAGTGCAGCTTCTAAATTGAGTGTTTGAAGGCATAATATGCGGTCAAGCGAGGTGTCAGGAGTCGTTTACGTATGAGGGAACGACGGCTTTTTGGTTAGCTGCATAGATGTACTGCCAGGCTTCGTCAAGACTTGGCACGTTAATGCTGAATACAGCAGAACTTGGTGTCGAAAACAGTTGTAGATGACGAATGCTGCTGACTCGGGAAAACTTTATGAGGCGTTAAAATGAGGCAAACTTTTTTGACCGAAATATCGGCTATACAATGTTTGACTAAGATTGTCCCAAAGCTTGAAACTGAAGAGGCATTACAGGTCAACGTGTACTCGATGTGAGACAATCTCTAATTGATAAAGCATTAGTTAGGCAGTGAACAACATTGAAGTCCTCACCCGTTTTTGGCGAACGTTACCCAGATGTCCATCATCTGCCTGCTGAACCGTATCTCTTCCACGGGGTAATGGAGGTCGCACCAATACGGCAGGCCCACGACAAACGGAAACTCCTCGAAGTGGGCCACTCCCATCCACTCCGACCTGTTCGTGCGTGCTGAACGGTGCGTGTAATAGTAGTAATAGACGTCACCGCCCTTGCGAGACACAGACTTGGCGAAATAGTTCACGGGGCAGGTGAAAGCGTAGTCACCCACGGCATCCGACGCTGCCGTTAGCACGGCAGATGTGTTAGGGTTGTGCATGTGTTTGAAGTAATGTCTCTCACTTCAGTGGTCGTCTTGCCCATTAGGTACTGAAACATCAAGATGAGGTAGAATCCGGCTTCGTCCTTGGACAGTTCCACGACTCCATCGTGCGGGAAGATCTCGGGGAGTATTGTGGTGAGGAAAGACCGAACCTTCGTCCCTGTTGGTTCCCAGAAGCACAGGCGTGCTCGTATCGAAGTCGCCGCTTTCGAAGCTCTTCACGGGGTCCTGGGGTAGGAAGTCATCACCGTAGCTCGGGAAGAACGCGCTCGAGTGTTTCTTGCCGTACAGCTGACGACCGGCTTCGAGAATGTCTTCTGCAGAAACTCTCGTCCGCATGCAGAGCATGATGCTCTCGTGGTCCCGGTGGAAATCCGTGCCGGTGTCAGCGCAACCGACTTTCCTGGCCATGTTGAGAAGCTTCTGAGGTCCGCTGTCAGTGTTGTCACCGATTCTCCAGTACGGGCTGCCGCTCTGCATGATGACTCGGCTGACGATGCCCCTGGCCAAGGGAGACACTAGGAAGTAACCGACGGTCACGGCACCGGCACTTTCGCCGAAGAGGGTGATCTTGTCGGGATCACCGCCAAACGCCACGGCATTCTCCTTGATCCACTTTACGGCCAGAAGGGTGTCGAAGAGCCCCTGGTTCCCAGGAGCGTCGGGTACCTTGCCGTTGAGAAAGCCGAAAGCGCCGACTCGGTAGTTCATGTTGGCGTAGACCACGTCGCCGATGGATGCCAGTGCGGCGCCGTCATAGATGTCCCAGTCGCTCGAGCCCACGCTATAGCCACCTCCGTACACGTTGACTAGGACGTTCTTGAGCGAGCAGTTGCAGTCCTCCTGGGAGCACGGCGGCGCCCACACGTTAAGGTAAAGACAGTCCTCGGATGCTGGCTGTTTGCTCTTGGTCCAAGCCATTGGGAGCTCGAGTTCTATTTGCACGCAGGGCGGTGGAAGCTGGGAGGCGTTTCGGATTCCGCTCCACGGTTTCACTGGGGCGGGCTTCTTGAAACGCAGGTCACCCACGGGTGGCTGGGCGAACGGTATGCCGAAGAAGGTGTCTACGGCTTTTCCCATGACCATCTGCGTGTTGCCGCGTAGAACGCCCGACTTTGTGTAGGCTAATACATCTTCCGATGGCTGCTCTCGGCGCATGCAGAGCGCGGAGAGGGGACACAGGATGAGGCAGATTAGGACTGATTTGCCCATTTTGCCTGGTAACCCTGAAATAAAAAAAAAGTAAATAAAAGATAGTAGAACGTTTAACAACATACATGCAACCTATAAAATGGTCAACTCTTCCAAAAATTCGGTATGGCTTCCTCGTAAAATATCAGCGCGAAATATTTCCCTAATGAGTCTGCGTTACCGCAGAAGCGGAAGCAACAATCCCAGACAATAAAAATTATTGAAAGTGTTCAGACAACCGTTATTTAAGATGAGCGAACTAAGTATATCTGAGGAGCCAGCTTAGAGAATGCTGCGTAAATCACGCCCCTGCCTATTTGTTTACTCCGCACGTGCAAATCTAATCATGCGAAGTTCTATGCATCGCATGTTTCCAGAATACGGCTATACGCAGTCCACTGTCGCGATGCTCGGTGCGGCATCAGAGCCTCAATGCGGCATGCTCATACGCGAAGTTGTTTCGATATCTCTGCGTGTCTCGACACCATTCGTGTGCGTCCTGACACCATCATGTACGCAAACGCCCGATTGCATCGCCAGCCTACTACGCTACTGCACTGTTTACGGTAAAGCAATGTTCCGTTTAAGCTTTATGTATGCATCCTCTAGAAGGAGTGTAGATAGTTGCTCACCTGTGGTCCGATTGACAGAAGGATGCCTTCCACCCGTTCCATTCAAGGGCGCTGCACGCGTTTCAGCCGCCAGTGCGGACGGCGTCTGGCCGAAAAAAGAAGAAAAGGCCGCTATCTAGGTTACTTCCTATATATACGCACTCCACTCTGAGATTGGACCGCACGTTACCTTGTCAGAAGGCATGACCTGAATTCGGAGGAGCCAGTGAAAGTCTTCTCCTAGAGTGCATCGTGAAAACGAGAGGAAATAAAAAGAAATAATAATGGTAGTAGAGAAGGGCACGGCGCGTAGCCTGTTTTTAACGCTGCCTACTATCAGCGCGAGGCGCGCACTTCCCTTGTGTGCTTGCTTGGCGAGGGGAATAGTTTCGGCGGCCACTGTCACGGTCGTTCGGCTATAAATATTTATTCTCTCTCTCTCGATAGAGGCGCTTTCGTCCGATTTAGCTGCGACCAGCAAGCTTCGCGAGCTCTACCGCTATACTTCGTGAACGAAATACTGCAGCGGACATCCGTATAATGTGCTAATTCGGTGTCGCAGTTGATGATTTATTACCGCGGTCAGTCAATCAGTCAGTGAAATGTATTTATAAAATAAATTGCACTGAGGAGCCGATTCCCTCAAGAGGGAGGGTCGACTGCGGGACGGACCCACGTGGGGTCAGGAAGGACGAGCCCCCCCCCCCCCCCACCACCACCACCACCAAACTGCGGGCCCTCTGGGTAGACCGGATTTGGACCTCTCGGTCCGAGCTGGTGATTGCCGTTCTCTATGCGCCCTCTGTACTGAGAGGCTCGCCACCGCGCAGCGCCGTGAATTGCCGGAGCATGTGGGGTAACGTGCATCGTCTCTCGTCGCAAGTGAGGGCAGTGCTGTCAATAAGCTTACTGTAAACTAATGGCGACCCGTTTGGACGCGGCGGCTGCATTTTCGATGGAGGCGAAAATGTTGGATTCCCGTGTACTTAGATTTAGGTGCACGTTAAAGAACCCCAGGTGGTCGAAATTTCCGGAGCCCTTCACTACGGCGTCTCTCATAATCATATCGTGGTTTTGGGACGTTAAATTCCAGACATTATTATTAAGTACCCGTTTGGAGCGGTGACTCGGTGGTTACGGTTCCTCAGCTGTTGACCCGAGATGAGCGTGTTCGCTCCCGGACGCGGCGGTCGCATTTCGATAGGGGCGAAGTGCTATACCCAATTTCGTACATAAGGTGGAACGCTATGGAAGCTAGCGAGACTTCTTGCAGTGCGTGCTTTCGCACAAAGAAATAGGCCAATGATTTTACCGCCCGTAATGTGATATTTTTTTTTTTGTTTTCGACCTAGTAGTAAATGAACATTCTTTGTGCCTTATAAATAAAAAAAAAAAACAGGCTTCTCAACAGGTTGTTCTGGATAGCTTAGCGTCTCTTGGTTTTTGGTACTGTGGCCTCCGCGACGAGTTCCGGTAGCGCGCAGTCGGAGCCAATCGCGGAGGCCACGTTTATAACGACAAAATCCAAGCGCGAGGCGCGCGGACTTACACATTTTGCTGGCCAAGCTTCTTGTATAGCTTCCACAGCGTTGCCCCTGATGTATGAAATGAGTATAGAGGCCCGTGTACTCCGCGACGTCAGCGCACGTTAAAGAAACCGAGGTGGTCGAAATTGTCCGGTGCCTTCCGCGCCTGCGTCTCTCATAGCGTGAGCGGTTTTGGGACGTTGAACCACATAAATCAGTTAACCAAACCAATTGTTGATAAGTGGTAATGTTACTTTGTACTGCAGCTCCGTGCTGCGAGAGGCCGGCCCTGAAGTTCGTTTTGGCCACGCTGTTTTTCTTTCCAAACATTCTTTCTGTGCCGAAGTGCCCGACATCTGCTGCAGGAAGTCGAACTCGCGATACACCAGAGCTCAGATGCAGCAGCCTCTGCGGATGATAACTCGGTATCACCGAGGCATTCTGGGAAAACCTTGCGTGGCAGAGAAGACGCTATCACCGTGGTAAAATCTTGCCAGAGTAAACCAATGTAAGCGGAGGCTGTAGACTCAAAGTAAACGCCGTCAGCTGAAAGACTGTACTCACGGATGGTCAGTGCTCGTTATCACAGTGTACAGCGCCAATTATTTATCGCCTATTGTCAAAGACAAGCTAACCGACTTCTAAGACGCGAAATTGTTCAAAAGCCACGGACTTCGACGTTCGAGAACAGCGCCACATTGGGCAAAGTTGGCAAGATCACGAACACCGTGCTTTCGGGCTGTTCAGTGTCAGTGACCATATACCATAGTCGTGCGCTGGGTTCTCCATTAACCAATATATGCCCAGTGTCCTACATATAGGACGCTTCTTTGATGCACTCCAACATCGCTATTCCTTTAGCTGATGACTAGCGCCACTTACAGCGCATCAAGCGGGCCGCATTCTCAACTTGTGCAAGCCTAGACATTATTTGCTTTTCATGCTGCCTCGTGCCGACCGCTATTTTCCGGGCAAACGCGTGCTTTGTGTGAAACACGTCATGGAGAGGAAGTGCATGTGAAATGCTGACCGCTTTCTCCAGGAAAACTCGTGCTTTGTATGAAAGACGTAATGGAGAGGAAGAAGTGCAATGAAGGTGTGCATGTGAAATGTTTGCAAGGCTTACCACACCCGGCACATAGCACTCCTAATGCCCGAAGTCCTAAATGTATATGACGGCTTGAAAACCGTGTTGCGTTTACCTGGCAGTAAATAAAGAGCTTGTGCTTTCCTTTAAGGGTAGAACTAAACTTTTTGTGAAAAAAAAATGTTTTGTCAATATTTTTCTGAGTTTGGGCATATATTGGTTAAGGGGAGCCAAGTTTCACCGCACAGCCTCCCTCGCCTGCTTGTTGGTCGTGTCGGATAAGTAACGAGCTTCGCAATGGATGCAAAAATTAAAATGGCGCGGTGACGTGCATCTCGCAAAGGCACGCCTTTGGTCCCCGGCTTTCCGAAAAAAAAACGTGGAAAGTAAAGAGTTCTGGGAGTGCAACATCAGGGGTCCTCGCCCGCCGTGATAGTCAGAAACCTGCGTGGCCATAACCTTGCACATTAAGGCAAAGACGGGGCAGGTCAGACTGAGCGAATGTGTGGAGACAGACTCGGCGCCCACCTTAATATCGCCCGTCTCGTAAAACGGAGTCTTGATCAACTTCCTGCATGTATAAGAGGAGCTTTCGATTTCTTTGAACATTTAGTCATTGGCGATTGTTTTCACATTAAGTGCTAAACTTGGCTTAAGCGTCGTGGCGACGTCTAATTATGGTTGTTGTCTGGCGTGCGCGTACCGAGTACTGTGAGTGACCATGCCGCATTGCGAATGTAACCTCTGTTTTAACAGTAAATGTCCTCGCTGTATCTTTTTCTTAAAATTTTTCATGTTGGACGCTGCTTCACCGTGTTCGTATTTGACCTCTCTGCCTTTCTATAAATAAACCTCTCTCTCTCTCTCTCTCTCTCTCTCTCTCTTGTTCTTCGCTTTCGTTCGCGATGGTCTTGCCAGTTTGCAATGGACAGATGGTGGTTGGATAATTTTTCTTCTACATAATCCGGTGCAACCAACATATAAAATTAGCGAGGTCGCGCCACCACTCTGCATCGCAAGACATGACATTCAATATTTGCAGTTCACACTTTTGTGAAGGTGTGGCCGAACAGTCTCCCACGCACACACACAAACACAAAAACGTACAAAAAAGCGAGCTTAACCTTGCGGCAGCCGAAAGGTATTTTAGTAAGTGGAATTTCCTCAACCCCCAAATTTGTGTTCAGGTCTCAAAGCTACGAGTAATTGTCTCGTTCATGATGAGGCATATTTCTCAAACTTAATTGTGTAATTGTACCATTTCGGAACAGGACGTGACAGTAGACGGAGAGAGAGAAAGAAAGGTGAAGAGGGAGGGAGGGAGGAAAACAGCGACACCGATAAAATATTACGCACACTCTTCGTCACTACGTATAAGCGCTCAATGCATGAAACACTCTGAAGTGAGCGACCTTTGTGTTCCATTGCAACAGAGTGACAGGAAACACGAACAGAGGAGCTTCGTTCAGGTTCTTCAACTGAGATTGCGGCGCGCGCCCTGCCGTAAGCATTACGAAAATTGCCGCCTCTATTCTTCTCCTCTGAACATCGCCTACTTCGTTATCCGTTACGCCCCGAGAGGTCGCTGCGAAGACCACACAGGTTGAATGACGGCTTCCTACAGAGCCATACGCAGTTACGCAGCGCTCGACTCGCCTAGATGCCACGTCTCTGCGCACTTTCGTTAAGAGACGCTAGCAGGCGCTTTCGCCAAGACGCTTGCGCACTCCCGATCCTCTTGAAGACAAACTGCGACCGGGGCGCCTTATTCAAAAATACGAACGTCCGGTTAACGTCTGGAAATATGGCTCTTACTCGCCTGTAGTTTTGCCAGCACGTTCTGCCTTTTGACGTACCTCCGACCACCACTGACATGCACGCGTGTGAGAGCGCGCGCGTGTGTGTGTGTGTGTGTGTGTGTGTGTGTGTGTGTGTGTGTGTGTGTGGTGTGTGTGTGTGTGTGTGTGTGTGTGTGTGTGTGTGTGTGGTGTGTGTGTGTGTGGCATGCGTCTATGTGCGTATGTGTGTGCATGCGTGCGTGCGTGCGTGCGTGCGTGCGTGCGTGCGTGCGTGCGTGCGCGCGCGCGTGCTCTGCTCTTCCCGGGATAACGACATATATTGCCTACTCGACACATCATAGACCATGCATACCAAACGTTTGAGAGTATTTTAATTGCTCTTCCATATTGGACCATCATTCCTTTCAATTTTTGTACTACTATTTTCGTCCCTTTTACAGCCACGTTTCACTCAGGCATAGTCATTGATCACACCAATGCATATACATTCTACTTTGCCTTGGAGCTCTATGGCCATTGTAGCCTTTGCGCCATTTACTAATAATGTGAATTGTTGTACTATAATTTTTTTCCTCCCCACTGCTGCAGACATTATTTCTGTATCCCGTTAAATGCATTCGCATTATCGCGTACATTTAATCTCTCGTCGATCCGCGTGCAAGCCACTTTTCACTATCTTCAGCCCAACGTTTTGTGTTTCATTCTGCTATACCACGATATGTGCACTAGAAGTATATACAGGTAAGCACCAGAAGGTGTAAGTACTGCTTATATTGCTTGGGTTTGCCCAGTGGCTCCGCGAGAAAATGTCAAAGCTAGGGGCGTCGTATATCGCCTAATAGTGATGGCTTATTACACCACTCGGTGCAAGTATAGCAGCGACGTACTTCTTCGGGATTAGCGAAATGGATTCACACAGTCAATTGCATAGCCGTGGTTATTCGCGTTTCTAACTTGATAATTTTTGTTTTGGGCACCTAATTTTGTACAGATATTTCAGTTCGTTAAAATGCACATTCTAAGAAAAATAAGTCCTTTGACTCTTCTTTGTGAGTCCTGATTTGGCGTATATACAACTCTCTTTAAAGAGACATTAACTCTCTTTTGTGGGGAGTTAATATATATATATATATATATATATATATATATATATATATATATATATATATATATATATATATATATATATATATATATATATATATATATATATATATATATATATATATATATATTTCAATAAACATGTACCAACTAGCCCAGCAACAAGTATTACTCAGCAACACAAATGCGGACATATGTATTGCATTATATTCTTACACGCGCTCGATGTCTTACAGGAAAGTACATTTGTGAATATTTCCGGTCACAGAATAAGGTTCTAGCTGAAATCCCAGAACTGTGCGCCAACAATTCCTATTTCTGACGCTGTGTCTAGGCGTAGTTTAAGTAATTTTGGCATCTGCACTTGCAGCGCGTTGCTTGAATCACGCGGTCGTTAGCGGAGTCGGCCCTTCCTAGATGGGATTGCAAACTTACCTCATCGACAACCGGAGGAATCGACAGCAACTCTGCTCACCTGAGTCCATTTTCTCCGTGTTCTGTCTGTATCTGAACATTGGAATGCAGCTATGTTTCTGGTGAAAATTTTCATAAGCTAGACTTTTCTGCTGCAGATACTTCGAGCAACCTTATGTTCATTACTAAGCTTCATGCAACGTGTAAAAAAATTGATAATATAAAGATGACGGAACAATTCACCTCTTTCAACTGAAATATTGATTCAGTATTACGTCATAAAGACGCTGAAAGGATACTCACGGACGATGCAATGAAAGCAATGTCTTCATTGAATAGCTAAACTAAAGTTTTACTCACTTTTTTTTGAGAGACAGCGTTCGTGTCGTCGCATTCTTGGTCTGTGTCCTCGTCTTTTTTGCGCTGTAAGCTGATCGAAAATGAACTATAACCAACTAGCCCAGATTTCCCCTCTTGTTCAGCTTTACTCACTAAGGTGTTTTATTATTGATGACGTTTTAAACTACTGTTTGATAAGTGCATGTATGCCGATGAAGCTTCAGTATAATGTGCAAAAGTCTTTCATTGATTGGGAATGGTCGTTTTTTAGCCTTTTTACTGCCTGTTCCTTCAGGAACAAGAATTTCACTTGGAAGACTAGCACGTGTCCTGTCCTCTTTCTCAGTTGCTGTTTTTCGTGCTTAAAAGTAAAGAGTTCCTGTTTGTCCCGTTTTTCTTCTTTCCCTGCAACTTTATGTCACCGGTACCTCCTCCTCTAATGCAAAGTTGCCGCAGTTAGACTTAAACGAATGACTTTTTAAATTGGGAGAGCAAACTGGGCGATTGGAGTTTATGAATATTTAGCAGCATTACTGTACGCCCGACTGATGTACATGGCGTGCGAGAAAAGTCCTGGGGCTTCCACCGCAAAAAGGACCCATGGATCAAAATTATTGGAAAAACATCTCTCATCCTCTAAACTCATAAATCTTTGGGCCCACACATTCATTGCTGTCTCAAAGAACAGTCAGTGTGTACTAGCTTCAAAATCATAGTTTCTCGTTTCCACAAGCAGTTTTGATGCAAGTTAGCCATAATGCGGTAGGTATCGGCTGGAGAGCGCCGGAAACAACTTGTGAATAAAATACATTCAGTATTCATGTCTCATGGGCATAGTCTTTCTTTTCCTGCGATCATTGTTTTATTTTTATTTACATATAGTGCCATCTCGAATGGCGAGATGTTGCAGGAGTGAGTACGTATAGGAATTGCGTATTGTCAATCAATCGAATATATATCTTAGATGCAAACATACAAAGAACGTAAACAACATAGAAAACAATATCAGGGTGAGATCAAGGCGAAATCAGTGTGTCCGCGTTGTTTTTTCTAGCAGCACGCGAAGTAAAACCTCGCATTTTATTAGCACAGCTTGTGAACGCATAATCTCACCAGTAACAACGTCTTATCGACAGCAGGCATGATCACGTGGTGACCCCGTGGTCACTCTTTGTAGTGGAACTCTTCGTCCTCGTCGATTACGTAGCCGATACAGGTGATGCCCTTGCGAACCTTCGTGGGCGGTGTCTTCCAGTCTCGGACTTCGTATTTTAGTTTAATCGTCAGAAAGAGCTTGGGTAGCTCGCACGTCTCTAACTGGAGCTCCGGCAGTTCCTTGGACGCTAGGATAAGCAACGAGACCTGTAAAGATACCGGATGCCAAATTGATCAGAACCATGCATCCCTTACCAAAATGGAGCATGCTATTCAGTACCATGTCAACAAAAAGTCTATTGAAAACAAAGTCAACAAAAAAAAATCAAAATAATTATGAAGGCTTTTGTGAAGGTGGGGTCATTAACAAGGCTCTTCGTTTCATGAGCACGAATGAAACATGGTGATATTTCGCTCTACTTAAACCGCGGAACAGAGATGGAGCTCGCTGATTGAATTTAACGCCACGAATAAGTATATCTGCTATCAGTAACGCCTTAATAGAAAGATTTGGCTCTGCGAGCTAAGGTCGCACGTGCGAAGTCCAGTGTTCAGCACCAGAAAACCAGTCATACTGATCGTGAGACATAACTGAAAAACTCGTTTATTTAGTGTACAAATATATGTGACAGCAAAAAGGAAAAAGAAACGCGGCATCGGAATTCTATAACATGCTCTTATCAATACATTCATATAGGATCAAATCAATGCAGAGTGCACGGCTTCGTAATATACCGCTAATTTCTGGGGAGTGAAGAATAATGCAGAACCCTTTTAAAAGTTATACCAAATTTATGTAATTGTGAATCGGTAATCATGAGTTGTAAGTTTTATGCGACCTAACGAATGCAGTTTGCCGAGCTGAGATATCTCTCTTTTTGGTGAAGGGTCACGGATTTGTAAAATTTGTTTTTCCAAAACTTTTTCTTCGAACTTCCCAACTCCCAGCAATACTTGTAAAAAAATACACGCATTAAATCAGAAATCTGCTTGCAACGGCCTCTAGAACGTGACATTTTCTTATGCAACAAACTTCATGCAAATTGGTACAGTGGCTGTTTCGTAAAAATATTTCTGCGTTAAGATGCACTTGAATAGGGGGATCGGTGTTGGGAGGCCCTAAATGAAAGCTTCCCCTTCAAGCACTGCTGTACCATTGTAGAGCTATATCACATTTTAATGCGAACACTTTTAAGGGAAACTAAACCAGAGTTTCATAATATTCTTTTGTAGATTACGTAAACACCATTTTAAAGGACAGAAAAAAAAACTCGTAAGTTAAGGCATAAAAACTATCATATAAACTTATAATCGAGTCGATATGTAACGAACAAGATTAATTTTGAAAACGGTAGTGAATTGCGAAGCCGTAATCAACTCTAAGTCGAGCATTAGAGGCCCGTAGACGCATCGTGCCAGTCTTGGCTATTGTTGACTGTGCGTTCTCATAATAATGTAACAAAGTAATACATGTGTTCAGCTATGCCTATGTCTCACTCCATTGAGTGAGGCCTTGCAACACCTTTCTTGTTAATAATCGAATGACCTCACTATCGGAGTTTACTGCCCCACGAATCGACTGCCGAAAAATTATTAGAATCCGTGAAGTACCAGTGGAGGTACAGGAATTTGTCGCACACGCTAAGCGCTTCTTCTCTCCTTTTGTCCCAGCGAGCGCGCTCAAAGCTACACAAGGGGCAAGAAGCTACGTCCGTACGTCAGCGCGCTTCATGGCCTTGAGCACTTTTTTTTTTCTTTGGAGGCTTAAACGCACGGATTACTTTCGGTGTGATCACGAGTGTAAACTCTACAACGCGGCGCGAGCATGTCGCGGCCCGCCACGGGGGCCACGGTAAAACTATGCAGCCCACGATGCTCAAATCGGCCAATGGCCACGTCCATGTACCTTTGGGTATGTGACGCAGTTGATTTTGGTAACCTATATGGCGTCGTTTGTCGATAGAAAAGTGAGTGATTTCTTGCTGAGCTTGAAATTTAATTATAAATTCCATGCCGCGTGCTGGGCTATAATGTTTTGCTCGCATGTTCGCAGGAGCATTGACTACCGATCGGCGGCAATTTTCACCATGTTAAAAAGTGTTGTTTAAAGGGCCCCTTTAAACACTACGACAGCTCGCGTTCGAGACATTCTCTGCTATTATTTTGTTTTATTGTAGAAAGACAGCGTCGTTGTGAACCTAAACATGACAATGCGGAATCGTTCAATAAATCGAGAGGGTATACCTCGTAGTGTCCTTTGGCGATCTCGATGGGCCTGAGCTGCTGCAGGTGAACGGTGGATGGCTGCTCGGTGCTGACGCAATAAGTTGTGGACTTACGACCCTCGATAAAAACGTTGAATCGGACGTCGTACCAGTACCGTTCGATGAGCTCACCCAGGTCAGCTTCTGCATAGTACGACGCGATGTCGACAGATAGTAGGGATAAGCTCAAGCAAATTCATAGTGTCAGTCACAATCACCTATAGTCTTCTCCTGTACGATGGGACGAAATGTAAAGGGTTTGTACGGCGACACAGGTTAGGGAGCGCATGTGCTCGCACATACTGCGTGCTACACAAGCGGTCATTAAGAGGTACGAGTTGCTTACGAAACGTGTAAGGACAATGTCGTTTCGACAAGCTCATTTACACAGAGACCAGGGATGAAGAAAAGGCAGGGAGGATGACTAGACTGTGTAGTTTGCTTTGATATATACTTTGTGCAGCGCAAAGAAACGAAGACAAAAGAAGACACATCAATGACAGAGACTGACGCCAGTCTACGTCGTTGATTTGTCGTCTGTCTTCGTTTCTTTGCGTTGCGCATACTTAGTATATGTCAAGACATGTACCAACTAGCCCACCAACGGATTCTTGTAGTTTGATATCCTTCACGAGGCCAGGGAAACGAGGAGGCAAGAGACAGAGAGGTAGTCAGCATGAGTGCAGATGACTGCTCCCGGTTTGAAAAACACCGCCAGACTGTCCAGGGTGCCTTGAGCACACTTGATGATCGGCCTTTTGTGGAATAAAAGATTTTGAGAGCCTGACCTCGCATCTCCTCAACACAGAAGGTCTTCAAGGCCATTCTGCAATACTTGAAGGCAAGTTGTTTAAGTGGTCGTCTGTAGCTGTGCTGCACTGCGCATATGAATTTTGAATCAGCTTATTTGTAATTTTGTAAAATGATGAACGGTACATTCTGAAACATCGGCTTACCGCAAGGCGTTTCTGAAAGACGGTACGTGCACTAGCGCTGTTCACCAGCATACCGTATGTCGGGATCCCGCGAATCCTACTCACTGGCAGTAGGGAAGGCACAGAAATCAGCACCTACCCATAGCATTTCTTGCGGTTAACTTGACCACAATGTCTCCTTCCTGTGGTACAAGCTGTGGTACAGCTTGGGTGATTGACGAATCCATGTTGATGTTGCCCAGAGGAACACATGGCACATACCCACAACGGGACAGTGATCACGAATCCGGTGATTACCACAGACAGAAAAAGAAAGCACGGTTAATTTGCAACTTCGATTAGAAAAAAATAACAAGCCGCGTTTTGTCCTTGAACATCTTTTTTTTTTCGGCGTGCGCAGAAACTGTTCTTTTCATGTGTAGTGGCTTTCCACGTAGGCTTACTTGCGTTTGGCTGTTTGTTTCTATAAATAAGGTCCATGCCAATAAACGCTCAAAAATGAATGACGTCGGCGTGCGTGTTAAAAAAAGAAAAGATGCTGGGAAGGTATGCCCGGAAAAGAAGACTAAGTGTTGCCCGGCATTCTTTGAACAGCATACAAAATGAATTATTGCTATATGTATTACGAATTCTTCAAGTAATGGAAGCGTTGCCTGAAGGTGCACGACATGCAAAAGAGAGAAAGAAACACATTTGAGCGGTGTTCTTGTAGACAAAACACTTGGTAGATGCCAAAGAAACAAGTTGGTTTCGCGTGAATTCGAATTTGTAACATTATGTACAAGCTGTCGGTCGTACACTCATAGCTATGATCCATTTTGCTGCCCTCAGAGGCTCAGTTTAAATTGAACTCACAAAGGCACAGTGTGTGCGTGGGAGACAAGTCCCCTATAACGTGTATTGTAGGAGGTTTACATTAGTTCTCTAAGAAAAGCGTTATTTAAAGGCACGTGCTGGGTGGTACTATTGTATATAACGGTGTATGAATCTCTGCTTTACAAGCACCAGAACACCGAAACTATACAATGAGTTGTTTCGTTTTCCTCTGCAAAAATCGCAGATTGCGTTTTGTACGCAGAACTGCGTTTTATTTAATTTATGATTACCTTTATAACGCTTTAAAATGGAGCCAATGCAAACGTGCACTTCTGATTGCCAGGAGAAAAGGGCTCATTTACCAACGGACACTTTAGCCCTGCGGCAGTCCACCTCACTTTACTTTCCAGCGTAACAGCTGGGACAAAGAGATCGAGTGACGTCATCCTTGCGTAACGCATAGCAATGTGGAAAGTGAGATTTAGGCATACAAAAAGCAATGTAAAGGAATAGGAAAGCCCCAGCGCTGGCAAGGAAGAGTACAACACTGGCTAATTATTCGAAATTGCTTTCTCGTCGTTTACGAATACTTCATTCTCGCATTTACTGACTGCCAGTTCTTACCAAGGGACTCCAACTACCTGAAAAAGCAGCATCTTAATGTTGATCAACACTGCGGGTTAATAATATCATATGCAAGAACACATTCAAAGATGAAGAGGCATCACTGCAAAGCGGCATTCTTCATCTACAAACAAATGAATTGTTCCCTTATGTCTTAATTTTGAAAGAACGCATGGCTGTACAAAGAGATAATGTTAAGTAAGTGAGCATAGAATTCTTCCGATGATTTATTGAGAACACAGACATTACAGTTATACGGGAATTGTTTACAAGATGTTATTTATAAGCTGCGACAGGTGACACCGTTTTTAGGAGTATGGTTAGTATGTCAAAAAATAACTTATCAGTTTGTTGCATAGGGACGGAAAGCAAGGTTTTACCAATGACGTCAAAATGAACAACTAAAGAGAAAAGAGAGTGCTCGAGCAATAAAAGCGATTTACTGGTTTCATCGAAATTTATTCTCGAAAAAACTATTGAAGATGAGAACACATATTTGTCATCTAAGCAAGCTTTTATGTGTTATTTCACATGAATTGCTTTCAACATTCAGCTGTATTTAGGACGTGCAAAGTATTTAGGACGCGTTAAGAATGTTGGCAGCGCTTCTTTGGCACAACTGGGCGTTCGCACGGAAACATTGCACAAGTACCTTACTGAATCCACATGCTACGCACTCGTGAATTCTCACATGAAGTAGCGCAAGGATAAGAACCATAAGTTGTGTTCGGTTAAGCATTCCCTGCTACTCTTTACACTTAAATGGCGTTTGAAAAGTCTTTTCTTCATTACGACCTATATGAAGTTTACCTATATAAAAGTTATCTTTTGGTTACAGTTTTATATCTTTCACTGCAGCTGGCACCTATTCAGATAAAATGTAATAATACTGAATAAAGGTTACGAGCCTCGATGAGCGGAAAATCTCGTTAGCTTTTCCGGATAGGCAAAATAATAGGGTTATAATCCAGTTATAAATCAAGTGTTGGCTGCGATGGATGCAATTAAGGATTAAAACGGATTAAAAAAACATCAGTGAGCGTCAGTTATGCTACTGTTCACAACTTAGCACTCTTAACGACTTAACAGCTTAGCGACTCAACTGCCAGGAAACACCTACAACTTATTCACGTTAACGCACGTTTATCAGTAACTAAACACTCGTAATTATACTGTGTAAAAAAACCAGGAGACTGGTAACTTCAATTTTTTTATAATGTGACTTTCAATGGCTGAGCTATAAACACTTTGATACGAGATTATTTCGGAGAGAGCCGCTTGAGATGCTTAAACGACTTCGCTTTTTAAATCCTTTCGTATTGGAAATGTATAGTTTTTGAAAAATTATTCGACCAACTTGCAGTTATCATTTTTTTCCATAACCGCTTACCTAGATGGAAGTTTTCTCACTCCCATCCTGGTATTTTGTGGTACTAAAGTTCCTTGTGAAAGGTTATACTATATCTAGCATACGGCAACGATTAACTTGCATTTGTTTCCTTACGTCACCCAAATGAAATAGTGAGCAGCCAGCATCCTTTTTGTCAACCTAATTTAGAAACAGCTACATAGAGAATTTGTCAGGTAACATTATTGCGCTGCGCACATTTTCATAAGAATGCCTTAGTTTCAGCACAACACAAGCTGGAGCAAAATATCGCGAATAGAATGCCACATGACCATAACATACGCTTTGAATAGCAACAAGCTCATCACAACGCAGTAAACAATTACAGTACAGGCTAAGAAAACACATCACTTCCGCTTAACCTTGCGTTTGTAACGGCCACAAGATCTACAAAAATAAATAAGCCACGTTTAATGCTGAGCGCTCATTATGATGATCAAACGGCAATCTTTCGTGGTATAGATGACCCATTTTTTTCTGGTTTTAGGGAAAAAAATTACTCTTAGACAAGAATGCAGCGTTGACATAGATAATCTTGCGCGTAATCTTCTTACGTTTGATAGCGCGTTAATTTTGGCACTCGCAAAAGAAACAATAAAGAAATTCTGATGGCAGCGTGTGATACACTAAACGCGAAATAAAAACTTTCTTAACATATACGTTAAACTTGTTAAACGTCTCATTGATTTCTCCGTGACGAATGCATACAAGAGGAAGCAGTAATCCTGATGTTGTCTAGCAAAGGCAATACCGTGTAAAATATATGTGCCAAGCATGATAAGCGAGGTCATGTATGTACGTACACGACAAGCATTAAAAAATGGCCTCTCGCTGCAAGGTGTTTATGTACAAAAAGAACCTAAGCAAACAACCCTGTGCATGCTTCACATTAAAGCAGAGGTGTGCGAATATTCGAGATTTCGAACACGAAGCATATTCGATTAATCGAATTGAAGCATATTCGATTTTAAAAATGCACACTCGGATCTTTACGATTATTCGACTTTATGATTGAATATGGGGTTAAAACAGGCGGATGTTCCAACAAATTTGGATATTAGAACGACTGACGACTTACGATTGCTATTCGTTCTTATTTTTAAAAGTAAAACGTCGCTAATACGTATCCGTTGTGTTACGTTGTAGAGATTGCGGCTACTGCATACCACCGTTAAGTTCATGCACAGTGATGCTGCTTTCCCGGCAATCGAAAATGTTTTAATGTAATAACTGAGAAATATACGCGTGGCACGTGCATGACCATCGTGCTCCGTTACAGCCTGTTCAGCTCGCCCTGGCGACAGGGACGGTTTATCTTTCACCGAGCTTCATTCCGCGGGTCTCTTATACCGCACATGTTGTACTTTCTCGTTCTATGAATAGATACAATAAAACAACCGTCTTAAATGTTACCTAAACAATGTTCAGATGCTTGAAAAAAGAAATGACAATGTGCCTGCATCACACTGGACTGTACAAGGGAGAAGGTCTCTTCCACTTTCGGACGTGTTGTTACAGCACTTAAAGAGTGCCAGCTTTGTTAACACGTCAAGCAGTTAATTTTCCTCATGATAACTTGTAATGAAGGCATCACTAAAAGTATCTTCGATGTTCTGCACCTCAATGACGTGCAGTTTCATTAATTTGCTGAAAAAGGAAATGAAAACTATTGTTAGTGCTCATTTTGCAACTTTTTAACGATGCACACGAGGCCGAGGACGGGAAGGGTCACGCGGAGCGACAAAATGATAAAATTTTCAGGCCTAAAGTGGAGTCACCTCTCGTACGACTGGGTGACTTGGAGATCACTGTGAGAGGCCTTCGTCCTGCAGTTGTCACAAGATAAACTGATGATGCTGGTGACGATGACGATGACATTCGACACTCGATTCGATATATGAAGTCGGTTTTCTGCCGTATTCGCATGCGATTCGTGTTCGCAGGTATCAGTATTCGCACACCCCTGCGTCGAAGACATCCGTACGCTTGCCCATCTGCTGTTAGCATAAACGATTGCATAATCTATGCCTAACTGCGCAACCCGGCATTTACAACGATCACAAGCCTAATAGGAAGCGCTCGCAATGGATGTTGTACTGTAAAGTTCTATGCTGCTTGCTGTACAGAGATGAATGCTCCATAAGTATACTGTACGGCGAAACATTTTCGGGAGTGCGTAGTAAGGACAAATGTAAATTTATCCGATTTTTGAAGGCCTCTGTAAACTGCTTTACAATTTACCGGGACAAGCGCACGGAAGTCTTTTGGAGCCATTCGCACAGGCTGATAGGCCGTGATTTTTCACGGCGGTAAAGTGATAAAATGACGAAGCCTTTGCTCTGAGAGTGTTCGCCAGCACGAGCACTTCAGAACGAGGCATGTGGCGTGGCGTGTTGGTCTACAGCTGCCTCGCTTTGAATGATATGCGAGGCAAACCAACAAGCCGGTTACCGGGTGGTTGGTGGGCATCGATGCTCGTCAGTAATGTGCGTCTTCACAAACACACGCACTGACGCCTGTTTGTGTGGATATGCTTACACGCACACATATACACTGTCACACGCGCACTCATTCTGCATCAAGGTGTCTGTCAGCCTCCTTGTGATGATGCATCTTCGCCGTGAAGCTGCTGCACCTTGCAAAGAGTCCAAGGATGGAGGAGGTCTTCCTGTGTACCTGCGCGGAGAAAAAATAGCGGCGGCTGTCTTGGTATTACTCTCAAGGTTCGAAACAATGCGAAAAATTGAGTACTGCATAAAACTGTTCCCTGTTTCTGACAATAACGGGTAAGGCCGCGGGCATTGTACAGTCGAGAGCAACATGAGAGGGAACACTGAAGTTACCTTTGAAATGTCATAGAAGTTAAATGCAGTCAGAAAGCGCTAAAGTATCCGTAACACTAAATGCTCAAGCGGAAAGACATCTCTTGCAATTCAGTACGCCACATTCGTATCGGTACATTGCTGGTAATCGTCGATTAAATACAGATCCGGTGTTCCCTCTCATATTGCTCACGATTGTACATGCCTGACATTTCCGCGGACACCTGAGCTGCTGGGCGCTAGGGAAAGAATAAGAACGTGAATTGTGCGGTTGATGACGCGGCGCTTTACGCTAGGCGTTACAACTGCTAGAAGAAACAAACAGGCGGCTGGGAATGTTCTGGCTATAGCATTCATGATGTTATGGAGAGATGAATGGTGAAGGCGAAGGAAGAAGATGGAGAAGCTGGTTGGTGCGCGATTGTGTTGGTCAGCCATATTAACTGTCTTGACTTGACCGGTATATAGTGCGTGTATATACATCATGTATATACCTCCAAAGACACCGTAACAATATCGTTGGTCCTGAAGCAGGGTGAATCAGTAGTAAAAGTAGTGAAGCAGGGCGACTTAATATATCTGAAATTTTTTCAAGCTGAAATTCACGTAAAAGTTGAAAGAAACGCTGTGAAAAGGCGTGAAGATAGTTTTATAAGCTAGAAAATATTCTTTCGCAGCGAAACAACTGCAAGAACACTTAACTACTTCGGTTTCTAAAGGCGCGCTTGCCGGTTATTTAGTACAAGGGCGTTACCTGGGCGCGGTGGTTGTTGACTTGCCTTTGTAAATGGGAATGCACTACGATGAGGACGCAAGGTTCGTCACTTGAGAATGAACTTCTTCCAGAAGCGACAGTGGTCGGCGTGCAATCCTTTGCCCAGCCGGAACCGCTTGGGACTGAGCTCCATGTGCACTGGATTAAGTTCCGAGTAGCGAGGCCATGGGATGCCATCCATGGCCGGCGGCTTGCTGCAGTTAGCATTCGGTACACGCGAGAATGTATCAGTATAGCTTAGAACGAGAATAAATGCTAAGGAATAAATTCCTACACGATGTTTTAACAGTGCGCGCGCATGAAAGAAAAAGGCAGTGCATACGTTCATGGTTGCGGACACGGCTAATGACGAAGAAAATACAAAATAATTTAAACAGTCAAAGTGATCTATCTATCTATCTATCTATCTATCTATCTATCTATCTATCTATCTATCTATCTATCTATCTATCTATCTATCTATCTATCTATCTATCTATCTATCTATCTATCTATCTATCTATCTATCTATCTATCTATCTATCTATCTATCTATCTATCTATCTATCTATCTATCTATCTATCTATCTATCTATCTATCTATCTATCTATCTATCTATCTATCTATCTATCTATCTATCTATCTATCTATCTATCTATCTATCTATCTATCTATCTATCTAAACTAAACTAAACTTTAACTAAACTAAACAACCAGAAATGCGGCGAATGACCACCACCCCGCTAGGTGCAGTACTATAGCCCCGTACCGAGTGCTTCACCACAACTCATGGAAAGCAGACCTCGATTCTTTTGCTTTCGTCCCAGCGGCAAAGCACGTCCGGAGAGCGGTTATATAACCGCCGAGGAAACAAGGCCGCCCCAGCGGCGCTCGATCGAGTAACCTTGCCGCGCCAAGGGAGAGCCGAGCGGCGGCGGCCGGCTCCTGTTTAACAGTCATCCTCCTCCCCACTTAAGACGTGCAGCACGCGGTGGTAGTTGCCGGACATTTCCTCGACTCCTTCCGGTGGCGAGGACGAGAGAGGCGCGCGGGGATGGCCTGACCGCTTAGCCCCAATTTGGTTACGGCGGCGGCGGCAAACGACGGCATTCGCTCGCGACGCCCATCTCGATATGTTGGGAATTTCCAGCTCGCCTTCGCTACCCCTATTTCTCGAAGATTTAATCAGTAATAATTGCTGGGGTTTGCGTGCCAAAACCACGATTTAATTATGAGACACGCAGTAGTGGGGAACTCCGGATTAATTTCGACCACCTGGGGTCCTTTAACGTGTACCTAAATCTAAACACGGTGTTCCTTGCATTTCGCCCCCATTGAAACGCAGCCGCCGTGGCCGGGAAAGGAACCCGCGCCCTTGAGCATAGTAACGCAACACCATATTGTGATTTATGTAATGGTGGCATTTTACGTCAATCAAAGAGGCCGTAGTAGACCTCTTGGCCAATCAGGGTTGACCAATGGCGGAACTTCACAACATGGAGGAACCTGACAACAACATGGGGGAATTCGACAATGTGCGGAAGAGCGCCCCTCCTACGCGAGCATTTCAATCGTTGGTCTGAACGAAATGATAATTGGGACAGCATTCATGTAATCGAAGTCTAGGCTCACTCGTGGCCTTAGCTGGCCTGGACGCAAGCGTCAATTGCCGTTCAATTGCAATCGTTGTTGATCTTAAGCATAACGGTTTCTTCCCGACTGCCTTAACAGGGCGCGATGCAGTCAGTTTCTCACGCAAAAGTTGTAGTATCCATTGCCAGCACGTACTAGTGCTTCCTTTTGTGGCAGCGGACTCATTCCCAATCACTTTTCTATTGAATTTTTTACCGGCATAACATGACTTTTATCTTGACCGGCATTCTTGATTTGGAAACATTAATAATTTCCAGTTTTTTTACCCAACTGCTTTACCTGTTCACTAACGCATTCACCAAAGCTATCTTCTCCGCAGTAAGGAGCTTTTTGTGGAGAAGCCAGCTTTCGGGATTGATTCCCATAGAAGTACACACTGTGCCCCACCGGGAGCGTGTATGCATACGTGAAATCCTGAAATTTGCCATGAAGACGGTAATCGCCTTAATTAATAAAGATAATGAACATTTAATGAGCTAACACAGGTAATTCCGATTGTGGGATTGACGTTCGGCTGATTGAGCTATGCCTTGAATCGGTGGCGCTGAACATAATTTCGGCACGTCTCGGGAGCGACGTCGTCAAGTGCTAAGCGTTGAATGTGCTGTTGCAAATCTGAATTTGAATCGCTTGCCAGAACGACTATTACAACTCGGAGGAAATGCTGCCTTCCACGTCGGCGAAGTGCGTGCGTTTTACCGTACGCACTTTTAGCGTACGTGCGAACGGATACATATATGTTATAGTGGGATGCAACTACTTCCTAAAGGGAATTTGCTACCACCGGTCAACTTTAACGCCCTCCTATCGCGCTCTAGCGCCAGAGGAGGTTGTGGGGGTTGCACTTAGCTACTGAAAGACAGTTATCAGTAGCTCGCACGTTACTTTAGTGTTCGTAAAGTAGATTAATCTAACGTGGCGCATTCCATGGGGCCACACCCTTTTTTTATAACGTTTTCGCAACGTACAAATCCTGCACGTGATCTTTAACAGTCGGCCGACAACCGCAGAGCCGTATATCTTTTATGACAGCCCCCCCCCCCCCCCATTCTTCAATCTTTTTCTTTGCTTTCTCTGGTAAGAAACACGCGTAGCGTACACGCTCCCTATATACCACAAGAACGTGCCATATAATACAAAGAAAGCCTCGTGCTCTTTTTTACGTTCGGTGGCACGGAAAAAACGCCGTGACCTCTACGAATATCGCGCTGAAGGCGAACTAAGCCGAGCCGGAAGTAATCGTGCTGGCTCGGGGCATGCAGACGACCCCTTAGTTCCGTTCCTACTTCCCGGTCGATGGGATAGCAGCAGCAGCAGCAGCCAACACACGGGCGCGCGTACCGGTACGCAACGTGTTCAAAACTTTCTCGCTGCTTGACCCGGGCCACGTTCTGCCTTCATTGACCAGTCGACAGGTGTGCCTTCTGCGGCGAGGGCTGACCTCTTCCTCTCTCTCAACTCTGTGCGTCTTGTTTACTGTCCGTTGTTTTCACGAACGGCTCGTTTGTCTTCTTTCTGCCTGTCGACGCCGCCCTCGGCTACAAGTTTGAGGGCCGTGGCTGCAACGCGCCTGTAGCACTAGGAAGAAGGTGGTGGCTTATGACCCTTGTGGTCCCTGCGTTCGGGGAAGCGTGCTAGAATGTCAGCAGCTTGCGCGCGAGTCGAAGCGATCCCACGCGCTCGTTATCGCGTCTTGATTACGGGTAGCTCCGATTGATTGAGTGACGGGAGCCTGCGTTGGAGATTGTTTTGGCCGCGTGAAAATAGGAAGAGCAACTGGTGAGGTTGGCGACATGGCGAGGGAAGCGTGGAGACCGGACCTTTTTCCTAAGTGGCTGAGCTAAAATGAGCCTTTTGATTCGTTTCGCATAATTTTTCACTTGCTTGCTTTTCTTGTTAATTGAGTTTTAAGCGTGTTGTGGATTATGAAGAAGTTGTTCATGCCACAATTTTCCATGGCCATTTAGTTTCACGCCGCTTTTTCTATTAAGAATCAAGCAAAGCGAGAACGGGGACTCCGTACGAGAGCTGTCTACAGGAATGCAAGCTAATAACAACCATTTCGGGCCTAACATAATTGGAAAGCACATTTTACTTGTATAATCTACCTCATGTGAATCCCCGAGGCCAATAGTGAATAACGTGAACCCGCTACATGACAGCACACTCACATCGAGAGTAAGCATCAAACCGTCTACCTTCTAACTCATTTTATTAAATAAATTTACGCACATTATTCAAACCCGCTGTAAATATAGAATCAGACACGTTTTAAATTTATGCGGCATGTTTAGCTATAATTATTCGCATCTGGGAGTGTGAGACAAGAAGCACGTGCAATAACCCCGTCGCTGCCCTGGCAGTATGAGAGGCTGCATATGGGAGGCTTCGCAGTCCACACCTGGTCGATCAACTTTGGACAGTCCAACAAGCCCACGACGCGGCCGTCAGGATTGGCCTTCCGGTCCCAGTGTGGGAGCCCAAGACTCCCTAACGCGCCTCCTTGCAGGACCTCATAAAAGCTTTTTTTTTATTCAGTTCAAACACTCATTCACTCCGCTGCCCGGGGGCTATATGAAAGCGCGTACCTCCTGACAAAGTTTTTCTTTTTTTTATAAGAGCGAACTATGAAAGTGTCTGTGGATGCGAGCTTGAATTTTGCAGCTTGAGTGTTTCGTAGCGTGTGACCAACTCGCACTTCTTTCCGCTCCATTGACTCGGCAGCCTGAAAACGACTCTCGATATCAGGGCGTACCGAAGACGGTGACGGTGGCGTAAGCGACTGCATTAGAGAACCCCGTCTTTCTTGACCCTCCTTCGACCTGTTTCGAGTGTCACTTTCTTCTACCGCTTCGTTCATTTGTCGCTGTTGCTTTCCGTGGCTACAGGGAGCTGCCTGAGCAGAGCGTTCCCTCTTATATCGGCCTTTTGTACATGAGTCTGATTGGGGTCTCCGCGATGCAGCCGTTCGGTCGCTTCTTGTTTTGTCTGACCCCAAAACGCGACGACGCCCGCTGAGGGATCGACGAGGCGGAAGAAATCAGTGTACCGTGATCCGACGTCGTGTCGAGGAAATCTCTCGCGATCTGCCTATTGTTCGGACGACGAGATGTCACTGGTGGCCCAACCCGACCCCCTCTTCTTTCTTGTGTGGCATACGGCGTGCGCATATATAATTATAGCGCCAGCGAGCGGTCGTCGTACGTGGGACTATGCAGGTGGAAGCTGCCGCTGTTGCGCACATGGCACGATCCGATGTCGTTTGATCCAACGTATACGACTAGCCGCACCAGTATATGAACTGAACATGTTTCTAAGCCTGTTTGAAGGTATCGTATACGACTTCTCGCACTAGCAAATGAACTGATCAAGTTTCTAAGCCTGTTCGGAGACATCGTAAACAACGGCAGCAGCCACAACGACAAAATTCACACGGTCCCTTACGCATTTGCCTAAGACGACTCGAAGGCGAAAGCCATTCTTCTTATCAGTCGATTGTATTGACCTTCCCCCCTCCCCAAGGAAAGCTTTCTACACCTAACGTGGTTTTGCGGTGCCTCCGGGATCGACCCACCGTTAAGTTTGACCAAGCGACGATGACGTCATCACGTCACGCCACGCCACGTTGTATCAAGTGATAGTGAAGTCATGATGGCTGCACGAATGTTGCCAATGTATGACGTCATGATGACGTCATAGAGTGAAGTCACCACAACACGTTCGCTAGCGTTAGCTGGGACAGTGTATATACTACTGCCGAGACCGATAAGCCTGAAGAGCACCAGGACCTTAAATCGAAGACGGTACAGCATGACCACGTGCTGTCCTAAAAAGACGGGTTCACATATTCGTCGTGTCGAAATGAGAAGCTTCAGCTTCGTGACGGAAAGAAAAATAAAGGCAAAGCGGCACGAATAAAAACCAAGCACAGTAAGAAGAGAGCGAGCGCTATCTGTCGACGCAGCCAACTGTGACCCACGTTCTTCGCGGTCTCCTGGTTTTTTTTTTTCACTTTCTCTTCAGCAGTGTATCAAAGAACGCACTGCAACCGACCCTTCTCCTACGAACTCGTGTGCTTCTTCTTCTTCGTGCCGTTTTTATTTGTCACTGACGTATTTCCTGTTTGTATTCCGCACTTTTCTTGGGCGAGACATTCGCAAAGCCCAGCGGATTCCCCGCTCACGCGCCGGATTGCGCACGGCGTGTTGAAAGTATAAATCTGCCGCGACATAAGAGCACCCGAGGAATCGCGGAAGAGGAAAATAAAGCCACCCGTCTTCTTCCTCCACGTGTGCGCGTGCATCAGCAGCTCGTCTTTAGACACGCGGGCGGCTGAGGCATTTCCGCCGCGCCGCCTTCCGTGCATTTTCCCGGGCTCCACGTACGACATTATGACAGACTTCTTCAGTGCATAGGGCTTCGATAGGCGAGACAAAAAAAGTCACAGTTTCGCCTTAAGGGCGAAGCAATGAATGCGATAGCAAGAAAAGCGGCCCGTGATGGACGCGCTGCTACGCTGCAGAAATATCTGGCCCCGAGCAGCAGCTATCGCGCGAGCGGACAGCAGAAGGGCAAGGTTCTCCCTGCGCAAATGTTAGAAGAAGCGAGCGAGCTGGCCGACGACTTTTAAATGCGCCCGTTGCGCCCCTCGCGCCATCTCGCTGGTAATGAAGAAACGCTTATAAGCGCCTGCCGTCTCTGAGTGCTGCCAGTGGTAAAAGGTGTGTATATAACGCTCGCCGTTAGCTACATGAAGGATCTAGGATCTGCGTTTGGCGGCGTAGTGGTTAGCGCCACACGATGCGGAGCGAGAGTTCGCTGGTTCGATTCCCGCGCTTCGGAAGCATCTTTCTGAATTATTTTTCTTCGGGAATTTTATATATATATATATATATATATATATATATATATATATATATATATATATATATATATATATACGGTGCACGACTGCGGCGACAGGGACGGCAGAAACCAGCCGAGACTGTCCATATAATTGCTATCGCAATAAAAGTGCTTTCACGGCGATGTTCGCGCTGAAGTTACAGAGCGTACGAAGGTCACTTCGCTCGCTACAGCGGCCGCGTTTGCGAAAGGAGCGCGCTGTTCAAACAGAAAGAAGTAACACTGTGACAGTTGTTCGTTCGCGCTTGTCCTGTGTGTACCTGCAGTGTGCGTTCGTTTCGTGCGTCCTTCTTTATGTTTGAGCAGCACGCTTTAAGTGTCGAGCTGTGACACTTGATAGTTCGCGCTCGTCCTGTGTGTGTTCTTTTCGTGCGTCCTTTGCGCTTGAGCGACGCCCTGGAAATTTGGAGCTGATTTCCGTTCTTCGCGTTAAATTCCAATTTGTTGCTATCGTATTCATTGCTTCGCCGTTGCGGCGAAGCTGGGACTTTTTTTCTCTGAATTATTTTTCTTTGTGGCTTACACACACACACACACACACACACACACACACACACACACACACACACACACACACGCACACACACACACACACACACACACACACACACACACACCCGCACGCACGCACGCACGCACGCACACACACACACACACACACACACACACATATATATATATATATATATATATATATATATATATATATATATATATATATATATATATATAGCCGAGAGGGTTCATATAATCGCTATCTCAATAAAAGATAGAAAGACAGAGAAAGAGACAGAAAGAAACAGATGCAAATAAGATAGAAAAAAAAGTACACACATAACCATGTATAGTATATTGCCACGCCCTCTCCTTGTTTTTATTTTAATGTATTCGGGTTTGACCAGCAATGACGGTTAGCAACGCTCGGCGCTGACCACGCGGCAGTGTTCGAGAATAATAATAATAATAATAATAATAATAATAATAATAATAATAATAATAATAATAATAATAATATCTGGGGTTTAACGTCCCAAAACCACGATATGATTATGAGAGACGCCGTAGTGGAGGGCTCCGGAAATTTCGACCACCTGGGGTTCTTTAACGTGCACCTAAATCTAAGTACACGGGCCTCAAACATTTTCGCCTCCATCGAAAATGCAGCCGCCGCGGCCGGGATTGATGTGTTCGAGAAGCTTCGCGATTGTAGTGGGTCACATTGTTAAGATTGCGCGCAGGCCGCGAGCGGCCTGGATTGTTCCAGAGCTTGCGCGACCACCAGTGATAAGACTGGAAAGTTCGATGCGCGATGTATAAAAGACGGCGCGTCCCAGCCATGAGCAGTTTTATCGACGGCCGACGCCCTGTTCGCCGCTATCAGTGCGCAGCGTGTATTACTGTAGTTTGAGTTTTCATTTCCCTGCCAGAAGTTCGGCCAAATAAAGAGTTTCATCGTGAACACGACGACTGCTGTCTTCGTCGACGTCACTACCCCGTGATATCTGGGGGAGGTTCTGGGTACGTTCATGTTCCGGACGCCTTGAACCTCCACTGCCTCAGTCACAAGCCATGAGCTACGCTGCTGCAGCCCGACGCAACGCCCCCCCCCCTCCTTGCCCACGTCAAGACGCCGCGCCGCCGCTGCAGTTCCGCCGCCAGGCACCACCGCCGTCACCACCAACATCATACCGCCCGCCAGCCAGCCAGCGATACACGCCGATGAAGACCGACGTTGGGAGCCCCCGACCACCGCCCACTCTGCTACCATTGCGGAGAAGCTGGCCGCACCTACCGCTGGTGCCAGTACCGACAGATGGGATTGCATGGGTTCGCCATTGACGCGCCGCGTCCACAGCGGGGTGAACGACCACGCGACATCGCCGACTACCTCGCAGGAGCGCAGTGGACACCCCGACAACCTTCCCGTTAGCCATCGCCAGGCCGCTACTCTCTCACCAACGCCGACAATACCCTGGCCCAACTCGAGCCCGGTCAACTAGCCCGTATCCGGAAAACTAAGGGCAGCAACCGATGGAGGTGCGGTTGCTGTACGACGAAATATCGAAGATCCTCCGTCGCCGACGACGACGCCATGACGAAACCTTCAGGACACGACGCGAACCAGACAGAGCCTTGACGATGAAACCTCGCGGACTGAAGTAGACCTGACGACGCAACAGGGAAGCAGCGGAACAAACCGATATAGCCGACACCGATTCTTCCACGACCTAACTGCAACGCGAGACGACGAACTAGCGACCTCGACGTTGTTATTGAAGGCCACAGCCTCACAGCTCTCGTCGACACAGGAGCCGACTATTCCGTCATCAGTGGACCGTTCGCTACGAAGCTGAAGAAAGTTAGGACAGCCTGGGAAGGCCCCGAAATCCGGACAGCTGGGGGTCATCTAGTAACGCCGGAGGGAATCTGCACAGCGAGAGTCACCGTTAACAACCGTATTTATCCCGCGAACTTCGTAGTCTTGCAGCGTTGCTCGAGAGATGTCATTTTTGGTATGGACTTCTTAAGCCTTCATGGTGCAGTCATCGATCTGAGATCGAAGTCGATAACACTATCCACAGAAAAAGCACTACCGCCTTACACACCGCCAGGGAAGCACGCCTTGAATGTGCTGAAAAACCAGGTCACCATTCGCCCTCGCTCCAGCGTCATTTTTTGCGTCGGCACTCATAAATCATCAGACCTGGAAGGCGTCGTTGAGGACAACCAACACCAGTTGATTAACCGCGAGATTTGCGTCGCAAGAGGAATAGCCGAGCTGCGGAGAGCGAAAGCAGCAGTGATGCTCACAAATTTCGGCAACGAGTACAAGCACGTGAACAAAGGTACGACGGTCGCCTACATCGAAGAAATCGTGGAAGCACCACTGCTTTCGCCCTCACCGATTCTTCCGAGCCTACTCCGACGAAAGAAGCTCCTCAACCAGCTTTCGACGCGAACCCGAGCCTCCAGAAGCACAAGCAAGACCAGCTTAAAGCCCTGCTCCTGCAATTCAAGGATTGCTTCTCGTCGTCGTCAAGACTTCGACAGATCCCTGTCGCGAAGCATCGCATCATAACAGAAGAAGGTGCCCGTCCAATCCGTCAGAGCCCGTACCGAGTTTCGACGCGAGAACGCGAGGCCGTTAAGAAACAGGTCGGCGGCGAAATGCTACGCGACGACATCATCCAGCCGTCGAAGAGTCCGTGGGCATTCCCCGTGGTGCTAGTGAAGAAGAAGGATGGGACTCTACGTGAAGAAGACTGACGGGCTGGAGAGGGTCATCAGTTATGCTAGCCGGTCGCTATCAAAGGCAGAAATCAACTATTCCACAACAGAAAACGAGTGCCTGGCCATCATCTGGGCTACATCGAAGTTTCGCCCCTACCTCTACGGCCGGCCCTTCAAAGTTGTGAGCGACCACCACGCCTTGTGTTGGCTAGCTAACTTGAAGGACCCTTTAGGTCGCCTCGCACGATGGCGCCTACGACTGCAAGAATTCGACATTACCGTCGTTTACAAGTCCGGAAGAAAACACTCCGACGCTGACTGCCTGTCTCGCGCCCCCATCTACCCACCGCCGCAGGACAACCAGGAGAATGACTGCTTCTTGGGAACCATAAGTGCCGACGACCTCGCCGAACGACAGCGAGTGGACCCAGAACTCAGGGGCCTTGTGGAATACCTCGAGGACAGGACTACCGTTGTTCCGAAGGTATTCACGCGTGGACTGACGTCGTTTTTCTTGCGCAACGGTGTTCTCCCAAAGAAGAACTTCTCGCCGCTTCGAGCCGATTGCCTTCTTGTGGTGCCCTGCGACCAGAGGTCCTCCAGGCTCTGCACGATGACCCGACATCTGGACACCTGGGTGTTTCTCGCACGCTCGCAAGAATACAGGAAAAGTACTACTGGCCGCGCCTTACCGTCGACGTCACTCGCTACGTAAAGACTTGCCGGGACTGTCAGCGACGCAAGACACCGCCGACAAGGCCAGCCGGACTTCTGCAGCCTATCGAGCCACCTCGATGGCCATTCCAGCAAATCGGGATGGACTTACTGGGGCCGTTTCCGATGTCCAATACCGGAAACAAATGGATCGTCGCAGCTACCGACTACCTCACCCGCTATGCCGAGACAAGGGCCCTGCCCAGAGGTAGTGCCGCCGAGGTAGCGAAGTTCGTTGAGAACATCGTCCTGCGTCATGGCGCCCCAGAAGTCCTCATCACCGACAGAGGTACGGCATTTACTGCTGACCTAACTTAGGCAATATTGAGATACAGCCAAACAAGCCACCGCCGGACAACAGCGTACCACCCACAGACCAATGGCCTCACCGAGCGGCTAAACAAGACCATCGCCGACATGCTGGCCATGTATGTCGACGTCGAACACAAGACGTGGAATGCCATCGTTCCGTATGTGACCTTCGCATACAACACGACCATGCAAGAAACGACGCAAATGGCGCCGTACAAGCTGGTCTACGGAAGGAACCCGGCAACGACGCTCAACGCAATGCTACTAACCGCCACCGACGAAGAAGATCTCGACGTCGCCGCTTATTTGCAACGCGCCGAAGAAGCTCGACAGCTCGCCCGCCTGCGTATCAAGAACCAACAGAGGGCCGACAGCCATCACTATAATCTTCGACGACGCCACATGGAGTACCAACCCGGTGACCGCGTGTTTGGGTCTGGATGCCGATACGCCTACGTGGGCTCAATGAAAAGCTTCTGCGGCGTCTCAGTGCTCTTGACTACGAGGTCATCCCAGACGGCATTACGAACTCCCTGCGACGCCGCTCACGACGTGAAGTCGTCCATGTCGTGCGCCTTAAGCCGTTTTTTGCGCGTTAGCGAACCTGGGGACTCTACTTTTTCCTTTGTTATTGTAATTTCTGCGTATGCACTTGTTTTTTTTTTTCTATGTTCTGTCACAAGCATCGGGACGATGCTTTTTCAGAGGGGGGCAATGCCACGCCCGCTTCTTGTTTTATTTTGATGTATTCGGGTTTGACCAGCAATGACGGTTAGCACCGCTCGGCGCTGACCGCGCGGCAGTGTTCGAGAAGCTTCGCGATTGTAGTGGGTCACTTTGTTAAGATTGCGCGCATGCCGCGAGCGGCCTGGATTGTTCGAGAGCTTGCGCCACCACAAGTGATAAGACTGGAAAGTTCGATGCGCGATGTATAAAAGACGGCGCGTCCCAGCCATGAGCAGTTTTATCGACGGCCGACGCCCTGTTCGCCGCTATCAGTGTACAGCGTGTATTGCTGTAATTTGAGTTTTCATTTCCCGCCCACAAGTTCGGCCAAATAAAGAGTTTCATCGTGAACACGACGACTGCTGTCTTCGTTGACGTCACGACCCCGTGACAATATAATAGCAAGGGGTGGGAAAGAGAGAGGTGAGAGGGTAAAAGCTTAGCCAAGCCAGGACCAGCTAGGTGCCCACCAGCTCTGCTGTAGTAACCCAAGCTTGCGCGACTTAGTGTAAGCTGCGCAATTTTTTTTCTCTTTTTCTTTTTGCTGCAATGAAGCCGAGTTGAAATACGTAATTACGCGTGAAGGACACAATGTGCGACGTAAGGTGTCAACGGCTTGACGAAGAGGAACGACGCGCAAGTACCTTTTTTCGCTACGTTAGTAATGATAGCGTAGAAAATTAACTTACCCCAGCCCGGTCGTCTTACGCCACTGCTACCCGCACTTATGTAAAACATGCGGGCACAGAGCAACGCTGCGCCACATGCTCTGGGAATGCGCCGGCAACAACGGTCGAGAAACGGCCGCCGTTCGCGATGCGCCTATGGCGGCTGCCCATACGATGCAACAAGAAGCCTCGAGTTCACTCGTTCCCGCCGCCGTCCCGGCTGCGGGAGCCGCGGGGGACCTTCTCCGTCGACGACGCTGCCGCTGGGAGGCAGCGCTCAGAAGCTCGGAGCTCAACGACCAGCTCTGGGCCGTCCGGCAGGCTGAAGGTGCCGCCCGAGTTCAGGGACTCAGCACCACCATCTGAGGCGTCCTCCGCGGTCGGCATCGAACTCGCGCCTTTCGGGTCATCAGCCGTGCACCGTAACCACTGTGGCGGCCGCCGCCTAATCTGTAGTTACGTTTGAGTGTTTTGTTGAGAAATGTCGTTTCCCACTCTCCCTCGAAAGCCGGGACGAAGTACACAGAGTATAGTAGCGCGAGCTGCACGTGCACCGGCGGCGAGGTACAGATAAGGCATTCGCAGTGAGAGATTTCCAGCGCGTGGACATCAGGATCGCTCATCGGCCCCGTTCTACGGTTTACAACTTCCATCCTTCAGCTAGCCGAGACGAAAATTTGGGTGATCCGACGATAGCCGTTCGCCGGAAAGGCACTTTGTCTCGGGACGCATCGCTGTTCACGAGAATAACATTCGCCCTCCTCGCTTCTGGTGATAATTACAGAGGGGCCCAGGGCACTCGCTGGAAAACACGTGAGTCAACGACCGTGGATTGCGAGCGCTACTGCTGTTCGAAAGCCTTCGATGCCTCATCGAACGAGTTGGCCGTCGTCGTCAACACGAGCGATGAAAAAAATCACGATGTCATTACATCACCCTACGATGACGTCACAGGTCGCCGGAATTTGTGACGTTGTGTTGACGTCGCATGATGACGTCATTGCATGACATCATGTGACTTGAAGGCTTTTTTGCTTTCGCCTTCGAGTCGTTTTAGGCAAACGCACAAGGGACCGTGTGACATTTTAGAGACGCGAAGAGACAAACATAAAACGTGACACATGCAAGTGCTTGCGTGCGTTGTGTAATCTGTCTGGCGTCCGCTTTCTCGAGGCATTACAAAGAATACAGAATAAACCGCGCAAAGTGTCGGCGACAAGCCACGTTGAACCGCTGTGTATGCCAGTAAATATATCTTGGCACGAAAGAAATGGCCACAAAAAGCCACCTATAGAAAGGACAGCGCTCTTCTGTCAATTTATATACTGTCATGTTTTTTTTAGTTTGTTTCTCACAATAATCTACTCATTCACTGTCAAACGTAAACTAGCATTGGAATGGGTTCGTACTTGCCGTAAGACTTCTCACAAAAGATTAGCGTGACCAAAGTGGTTGCAGGTGGCCTTATATTCGCTCTCGTTCGGAGTTTCCGTAAGAAAATTGAAACTGTGAGTTAGGCACTTTGAACGTGCTTAGTTCTTGTGTTCATTTTATTTTCATGATAAATCACAACTTTAGCATTTGATTATTTAGCTTAGCCATTCATGGTTAATTATTTGAGTGCTCCGTGGCAAATTTAGGTTCACTTTTTCTTGATCAGTCTGGAATATTTGCCTTTTCGACATTTGAAGCCCTTCATTCGAACTGCTTGTGACGGCGACACTAAATGGACTCATGTGTACGGAATATGCTCAGAGATCTTGTCCAGAAGCGGCATGATTCAAGAGCGACGTAACATCAAGAATGTAGCACAAAAAAGGCGATGTAAGCTCTGTAGGTCTTCTTGAGAAAAATATAACGTGTAAAAGTGGGCCACTTCCGACACGCAGTTCGCCCTTTTCTACCGAAACCACTTCAGTGCTGGAAGTGCATGAAGTTAGGTCACGTGAGTAGTGTGAGCACGAACGCTACTGTTTGTTCCCGATACACTGGGCCCCACTCCACAGACACGTGCGAGGCCACGATAATGAAATGCTCAAATTGCAACGGGCCTCTTGATGCCTCTTCGAGGTATTGCCCTGTTATTCGAAGGGAGATAGCAATATTGAAGAAAAGGGTTAGAGGTCACTCGTCACACCGGGAAGCGGTTGCATCCATTACGCGACGACGGTACCGTGGCCGGTGGTGCACAAAAGCCTCGTTGCCACGCGAACCACATCCAAAACCGCATCCACCTATGGCACTCAGGACAAACGCTGTCGGGTGTAAGGACAAAGACTCTTCTACCAGAAATGGAGCTCACGCTTCATCTCTACCACCCAGACCGAACGCGGCCGCGTCTAGGGACAAGGACGCTTCTACCAACAATGCAGTTGACGCTTGGCCTGAACTGCCTAAGCTACATGCGCCTAATGAGCGACATCAGACTTTGACTGTAAGGGACACTCTCTCTGTACCTTATAAATTGACGGACGAAGATAGACAGGTCGTCGGCACGGTCAGTAGTCTAGTGAGTGCTATTCGTGCGCTGCTGAGCAAGATGCAGACACCGATAGCTCGAAGCTTGTTGCAACTGGTGGACATCATCACTCCAGTTCTCGCAAGCCTTCAGAAGTCCATGGCTTCAGAACACTGGCAGAACCACCATGGCTTTACCGTCGACAAGATTTTGGGTGGATGGGACCGCGCGTACAAGTTGCATACAAGTTGCATAAGGCAACTAATGCACTGCTCTAATTTCAGCTACGGGACTGACTCACCGTCTGTGATTGCAAGCATGGAACTGCTGTCATGTCGACGGCAACAGTGACTTTTCTCTCCTCCTCTCTAACTTTTATTCCCCTTAACCCCTTCTCCAGTGCACGGTAGCCTACCGGGCTCAGCCTAGGTTAACCTCCCTGCCTTTCTTTCATCCTTACTGTATCTGTCTCTTGAGAAAAATATAGGCTATGGCTCGCTAAGACACAAGAAGATAAAATTCATACGGCGACATATATTTAGCACTACCTTCATTCTGTCAAAGGTAGTACTGCCTTCCGTAATACATTCGAGCTCTCCCAGCATTAGCTTACAGGGAAGGATGTTCGATTGACAAACGTGTGGTAAATGTACCTGCTAATTATGGTTTGCTGCTCATAGGGACCAACATGATTGCGGCAAATAGTAAGAAGCAACGGGCCGTCATGTTGCTTGAATGTCTTTCCGGTCTCGGCACGCAAATAATGAATTTTCGTACTCACCCCGTTTTTGTGAAGGTCAGCCAGATATCCATAATGTGACGCGAGAACAGCACCTCTTCTTCTGTAAACTGCTTGGGAAACCTGAGCGGAACACCGAACACAAACTCCACCTCATCGAAATGCGCCGTACCCAGCCACTCAGGCCAGTAGCTGTTGCTGGGCCGATGCAAGAAGTGATAAAAGTAGACGCTGTTGTTAAACTCCGAGTACACCTCGCCGTAGTAGATGGTCGGGCAAATTTGAAGATAATCGCCGATGGCCTCGATGAACGCGTTCCGAACGCTCGGGTAGTCCCGGTCCTTGATGTTCTTGAAGTAGTGGTCCCTGATGTCGCGAGTACCTGTCCGTATGATGTACTGGAAGAAGAAGATGAGGTAGAACGCCGCTTCGTCTTTGGTTATGTTCGGCGCGAGGCCGTTGAGGAAGATGTAAGGAAGCGTGTTGGCCACGAAGATGCTGCCTTCGTCCTTGTTCACGCCTAGGAGCACGTCCGAGTCTTTGAAGAGACCCTTCTTGAGAGCTTCGTGCGCATTGATTGGCATAAAGTCGTCACCGTGACGAGGGTGGTACGTGAGCACACGCTTGCCCAGAGCTTTTTCGGCCGTGCGGAAGAGCGCGTCAGCGTCGATGTCACGCAGGCAGCGAACTACGTCATCGGCAGTGGTCCCATCCTGGAAGTTGTGCGAGGAGTTTGAGCACTTGAAGATCTCTGCGAACTCCGTCGCCTTCTTAACTCCATCGGCCGTGTTGTCGGGCGTGTCCCACAACGGACTGCCACTCTGCAGGATGACACGCTTCACCATGTTGCGACTCATGGGGGAAATGAGGTGCAGGCCCGCAGACACGGCGCCAGCGCTTTCGCCCATTAGCACCACATGGCCAGGGTCGGCGCCGAAGGATCTTGCGTTCTCGTGTAGCCAGCGTAAAGCTAGGTGCTGGTCGTACAGTCCCATGTTGCCCGGGATGTCCTCGATATCCGCATTAAGGAAACCCAGCGCCCCAAGTCGGTAGTTCATTGAAGCCACGACGACGTCACCGTACGCCGCAAGCACGCCGCCATCGTAGAACTCCCAGTCGGTGGCACCGATGTTGAAACCTCCACCGTAAATGAAGACGATCATGGGTCTCAGCTGTGTAGAGCCCTTCGTCTCATTGCGTCCTGTTGTATCGGGGGTCCATATGTTTAAGTGCAAGCAGTCTTCGCTTTCGGGCTTTTTGCTGGCAGCCCAACTCCAGCTGGATGCGAAAGATATGTGGTAGCACGGTGGACCCATCTCCTTGGCGTCCAGAACATTCTCCCAGCGTTGCACTGGCAGCGGTTTCTTGAACCTGAGCTCTCCTAACGGTGGCGTAGCGAAGGGAATACCAAGGAAAACGTCAAGCTTGCGGCCTAGCACCTCGGTTTTGAAGCCCACCACCATGCCGGTGGTAGTATTGACGAGTGGACGACCGTCTTTGGTGGCCTCTGGCAACTGTGGTGGCGATGTAACCGGAGTGGGCGTTGTTTCTGCTTCGACTGCAATGCTAATATCTGTTGCGCTAAGCACGTCCACGTTTGTCTCCAAGTCATTGTTGCTCCCTCCTCGGCTGGGTGTATCCGGTGAATTGCCCGTCGATGGAACCAAATAGGCGTCCGGTAGCGGGTCTTGCGGTGCCAGCAGTGACTCTGGCCGTCCCGCTGCAACGTCCCTATCCCCGTCATCAGAAGTGCCGGACACATCATTGGCGGGTCCGATGATGGCGAGGTCTCCCTTTCGCTTCTCCGGTACCAAAGGCGGGCCTTCCTGGCCCGAATCTTTCTCGGACCCGGCGCTAGCCAGGAGCTCGGGAGGGAGTTGTAGCACCAGGGTGGCGATGGAGATGGCGATAAGGCACACAAGCCCCAACAGCAGGCACAGCACCCATGTCCGCATTGCGTCCCTTCGGTCTCCACTCTGCGCTCGAGAGGAAAGGCGAGAGTTACGTTCGTGTCTCTGACGCCGATGCACATTTCTTTTTCTTTTTTTTTCTTTGTGGGTGAGGAAGGAAGGAAGGAAACGCGTTGCGGCCTCCTACCGGAAGACTCCGCGTCGAGCGAGAATTAAAATGCCGGAGAGAAAGAAAGTGGGGTACCGATGTAACAGGGTCTGATTTGGGAGTCAGATAGGCACCTTCCACTTACGTGTGTGCTGTTTTGACGCAGCGCATCCGCTGTAGCGCACACCCACTCGTTTTCTTTTTCGCTTTTTCCTTTCACACATGTATCGCACTACGAATTGCAGTAGCGAGCACAAAATTTCTCTCCATCTGGGAGTTCCTGCAGGCGTCTACCGTTCATCTCAGAACGAACGAGCGCGTGAAGCTCGCCCTGCATTCTAAATGCCAATGGTATCCTTTATATGAGGCACTCATCACGCTTTTTCGCAGCTGTCAGAAGGCAGCCGTGTTATCGTAATATTCATGCCTAACTTAGAGTGCAGTGTCAGGGTTAGTGTTGAAAGGTGACCTAACACGTACTACATATGAAGGAAAACAATAATTTCATGACTTTGTTTTATCATAAACAGTTGAAAAGGGACTTTTTTGCTGCATTCTTTTCTACGTTTTTCGTAGTACTCATGTCAGTTAGACGACTTTCCGAGTACTGTTATAAAGTTAATTTTGCGTTAATGAGGCTCAAGCCTCTATTTTGCTCCCCGGCTCCCTTTCAACGTCTCCTTCGCCTACAAACGTTCAATAATATAAGTAAAACACAAGGAAGGTCTCGAAAAAGAATACCAGCTAAAAGCACAGGCCTACATGAAAAACTATCGAAAAATCTCTGGGGAAAATACTTTGCGAAGTGTTATGTAATTAAATTACAATAAGAGCTGATAAGTAATGAGGTTAAATGGAGATTTTTATTTCGATATTTCTTACATTAGTTTAAATTGTCAAAAATTTGAGCTATGTTCGAAATATATCCTCTTGTCAACCTATCATTGTAAAAAGGAAGACAGCACAAAAACAATGATCTTATTTTGCAATTGATGATGCATGTTGGTAAAAATCTTACGTATAATTTATAATGATATATTGATTATTGTGGAGATGAAAAAGAACGAGCCAACGCTAATCGGCATAATACATTGCCGCATAAGAACATATTCCACATTCGCTCATCCATTTTTAGAAGCATCGAACCAACACCATAATAAAAACATGCAAGCAGAATGGAACAGGAAACTTGTAAGCGATTTCTGACTCATGCTTTCCAGACAGGAAACCGAAATGCCTGCCAGCTCTGGTCCTGTAGTTTAACTCCATGCGACCTGCAGACGTGAGATAGCACGCAATGTTGCGCGCTTTGTAGGAAACTTGCATGTCGCAAGCATATGCATACTGCAAAACACCATGTTACGTCACCGCGAGCTCAACGCACACATTATGCTAATCAAATTGCGGGGGCGTATCTTTTCGCGCACTGCGTGTAAAAGAGTGATTCGCCTCATGTCATACAAAAGAGTCATAGGGCAACCATCCGTGACGAACCGTAGAGCGCAATCACTGCGAGCGGTTTCTATGCAAGCGTTCAAGCTCCTACTCCTTACGTGCGTAGGATAAACCACGCGCGCTGCTCTAATATACGTGCGGGCTTTGCTGAATGTTGTAACAAAGTTGTATTTCCATTTGGGTTATCGAGAATGGGGCACGCAGTGGCCTTGCCCTGGCTGTAGCAGACACGCAATGCAAGCGTGCGCTGCGCGAAGCCCGGGGCAAAGGAGAGCAAGCGCACACAAATGGAGGGCAGGCGGGTTGCCGGCCGACCGCTCGATCTGGTCAAGGACAGCGAAGAAATCGACTCGCAGCCTCTTGTGTAAGTAAACACGCGGGGAGAAGTTCAGCTAAGAACGCCGGAGGAACTCGTAGGGAGCGCTTGTATTGCCTGCTGCGTCGCATCCTCAAGAAGACAGATAATTGAAGTTTATTTGTCCTGAATTCTTACAGGAACGGGAGCTATACATCCTGGCAACGGACTTCTGCTCCTAATCACACTTTGACACGCAGGCCGCTCAGCATCACATTATCATAACATACCACAAGTATACCTCCTGATATTAAACAATAGCACAACAGAAATGAGCATCGTCCTGTTACACAATGTGAAATAAAATACAAACATGATGCAAATTGATAAATGAGGTGTTCTAAATCAAACACAGAAACTTTATTAAGCATATCTTAATATCATGGTGTGTCAGGATGGACTTGATCATGGTATCAGAAAGTATGTAATTGGAATCTATGAGACCATAATACTTTCGACAGTAGCGTTCTGATCACCGTGCGCGGTCTTCTGTCCACTTTCGTACTCCTAGGGCTATTGAACTCGAACAAAAGGTACACCGCGTCCTTCTAAATTATTTGGCAGACACAGACAACACGAGAAACTACTTGTTCAATGTATACCAGTAGGCTTTTCCATCCTACCGCCACGCGTTCACGATGTGTGGTAATGACGTTCCTGCAAAACACACTATCTTTGGTCTCGTTTGGTCTGTCTCGTTAACGCTTTTGCTACAAGTCAACGAACACACCCGGCTTCCGAGTGCAGCCTAATCAGTCACCTTACTTTACCACGCGTGCAACTCTTTGAGAAAACCAGGGATGAAATGTTAACAGTGCAAAATTTATGCAATAGAACCATTTTCCAGCTTTATTATTCACGGCAAAACGAACATATGTACCTCAAGGTGTCTCTAGCGAGCCGCTAGAGCAGAATCCATAGGCGCAGCTATCAAGTTAAAAAGACAGGGCGTGCAAACACGGATATAAGAGTGAAGTCAGAACACCTGTTTTTTTTGTTTTTTTTTTTTTTAACCTGAACGCCTATAACTAGCTCAGCTCTCTGTTATTCTAAGTGACTGTCAAGCAGCCTACATTGCCGCTTGCACACTCAGTCTTCAGGTCACTTTGCATCGAAAGTTTATCTTAAGATTACCTCTGCGATCCCTGCTCTCAGAGGATGGCTACGCCTCGAGGTATTGTTACCACCTTGCGAAACTCGCGTCAAGACAAACGACGTCGTCATCATTTACGAACAGTTCGCGGAACCGGCAGTCGTCCAATCGAACGTGCCGTTCGTTAAGCAGGAAAAGGAGGTACGCACATTGTTCCGCAACAAATCGCTCAGCTTTTGCATTCGAGGAGGAGCAGCGGCACGTGAGGACGACCCTCTTTGCGTATGTCAAGGCAGTCCACAAACAGCGCAACAGAGCCAACTCAACTCTTTCACCATACACAACCGCGTTCTGACACCTCGCTTTCAAAATGACGTAACTGCTGCTTCGGATGCAGTGATTCGGCTGTTTTCCAAGATGAGCAAGTACTGTTTCGTACCGTTTTCTTACTACGTTGCGTGCTAAGCGCTTCCTACTGTCCGAGCTCCCGTAGGCTTCTTCACTTCATTTTCTGCGGCTTCCGTATTGTATTACGACGCGCCTGCGAGGAAGCTGGGTTTCCAGTCCAAGGCCATCCACTGGCACGGTGGGAATTCGGGCACGTGAGAAAAGGCTTCCGTGAACAATTCTATAGTTGTCGATGGTATCAGCTAAGTCACGTGACTGCCGGGATAAATGACTCAAAGGGAGCGAGGCAAATTGCCGCAATCTAGGGTTGCTTCACCTACGCATTGCGACCTGTGAGGCTCTCCGTAATAATCCGAATGTAATGTGGCGCAACTGCTCGGCGCGTTTTACGGCTTTGTACAAATAAATAATTTGAGTAAATGAGTTGCCTCTGTCAGGGCTCTCGCTAACTGAATGGCTGGATAAGCGTAATTAATTGAACTGCGAACTTTTATATGCGACGAACCTCCGCATAAGTTTCTTGTGTATATATGGCTGTATTCTGGTGAATTCCAAACTTCTGTTTTCATAGGGAAGCTCGTTGGCAAATAATTTTCTTGCACCACAATAAATAAATAAATAAATAAATAAATAAATAAATAGAGAGGGAACGGAAATAAAGAAAGGAAGTTACGTCAACTGGAGATTGTTTTCACTGGGCTGTTATTCAAAGGGGTTAGACAATACGAGTGCAGAAATAGAAAAAAAACGCAGAAACGGGAAGAGAATCAAGCGCACACACTAAATGGGAATAGTATACAATAAAATTATGCGTTACGGTCCTTCACTGGCCACTGCATTAAGGTAATATTTAACAACCACCGACATCCTCAGTAACCGAGGTGCGGCCTCGAATATCGACGTCATCCTTATTGCGGTCGTCTGAAGACGATGAAAAATTATGCTCGGGAAAACAGGGCTCAAATATTGATGTTCGCACCAAGTTCGTTTCTCGGCATGACGTCCAAATGCGAAGTTTGTCGTTGGAATGTATTGATTCTACCGGTTGCGTGATAACGACAGTTTGTTCCGCACTACCCACCAACGAATATACAGACTGGCGTAACTAAGCGAGGATCGAAAGTGACGTGTTAGCCTTTCTTAAAAACACCCAGGAAGATGTTTCTTCTGTTGACAAACAAAGCAAGGATAAGATTTGGTAACCGGCTTACACTTGTACATTTTGTTTTTCCTGTTCGGCTCCGATGATTGCTTGTCACGTGTCAGTAAAGTCGTGCTGGACTTAGTAAAGCGTAAAAAAGAGGAAAACTGGCGCTGACACCGTGGAACTACGGGCTGGTACTACGCGGAAGTAGTTACTGACCATCCCAGAGCACTTCTCAGAAGGTAATCACACTAAAAAAAGGAAAGTCAGCACGCAGTTTCGAGCTACAAGCGTGTTGCATAGGTACGTTGGCCATGGTCCCCTCTACTTCAAGTGTGTTGACATGACCCATACCTCATGAATACACTCGCGGCAATTTCTATATCATTGTTTCCAGCCTAAGATCCAACTTTCAGTTCTTCAATACAGGGACGGGAGTCGGTCATAATTACATAAGAAATGTAACAGCACGAAAAAAAGTCAAAATTTAACCTGCGTCACCCGCAGCGATTTGTTCGTTGAAGAATAAGAACTAACGCTCCGTGACCTAAGGCTGAGCAAACTACCATGTCTATCTCTTCAGCCATGTACACTGCCGAAAATAAACAAAGACACCCACTTCCCTACAGAACAACGATTGACTCTCGAACCACGCCTTGGCGTGATCCAGTGACCCCCCAACTGTAATCGTGGCAGGTTGAGTAGACCGACAAGTCATCGTGAGCCCACTCCAAACAACGTCTGTGTGGTTCTAACGAACCAAAGGTAAATAAATAAAATCAAAGCAAACATTCAGACAACAATCACTTCGGCCATTTGAACTGTTCAATCGCCGGTGGCCCATCATGTAAGTACGGCCGGCCCGTGTAGATGCTTCCGGGTTTCGCGCTATTGACGTTTGTGGGCGGCCATTTCTGTTGTCCGTGCAACGAAGGCGTCGCCAAATGTTTGTCTTGCCGTCGTTTCTTCGCAGACAAGCGAACGCAGCCGTAGGGTGGACCTCGACTCTACGAACAAGTTTGATAAAGGTGGTGGTACTACGTGATTCGTTTCGCCCCAGCTGACATTTGCTTTGTCAATAAATCAGAACCAAGCTGAGCCCAGCCAGACTTTCGATTGCCTCGAAGTTGTTTTCTTCCACGACAATGTAGCATTACACTTCGAGTTTCATGCAAACGTTTTCAGGTTTGCTGCCGTGTTGCTTGCTATACTAAACAACCTTCACCCAAGAGCATTAGATAGGACGTGGGTAGTTGAATAGAGGAATGGGGGAAGCACTTGCCCGGCCGACGCGAGTTAGTCCTCGAGCATTGTCTATACTTTTACATTGAAGTAGGTGGCTTCCTTTTCACACGTCCTCTACGGCTGTTGAGACGCGCAGGTTTCCATTGCTCGAACTATCATCGTAGGCAGGGCAAAGGGTGCGTGTTATTGTTTTGCTGCGCACATGACTGTCCCGTCTGAGAATAAAAGCGCCGATTACGCTGCGTGCAAGTTTGAAGAAAATCATCATCATCATCAGCCTGTCTACGGCCACTGCAGGGCAAAGACCTCTCCCATATTCCGCCAATCAACCCGGTCCTGTGCTTTCTGCTGCCACGTTATACCTACAAACTTCTTAATCTCATCTACCCACCTAATTTTCTGTCTCCCCCTCACGCGTTTACCATCTCTTGGAATCCAGTCAGTTACCCTTAATGACCACCGGTTATCCTGCCGACGTGCTACGTGCCCGGCTCATATCCATTTCTTCTTCTTGATTTCAACTATGATGTCCTTAACTCCCGTTTGTTCCCTGGCCCACTCTGCTCTCTTCCTGTCTCTTAAGGTTACACCTATCACTTTCCTTTCCATCGCTCGCTGCGTCGTCCTCAATTTAAGTTGAACCCTCTTTGTAAGTCTCCAGGTTTCTGCTCCGTAGGTAAGTACCGGTAAGATGCAGCTGTTATATACCTTTCTCTTGAGGGATAGTGGTAGATTACCATTCATGATTTGAGAATGCTTGCCGAATGAGCCCCATCCCATCCTTATTCTTCTAGTTATTTCACTCTCATGGTTGGGCTCCGCGGTTACTACCTGTCCAGTTGACAACTTCCTGTGTCTCCGCCTATCGCAAAGCGCTGTTCTCTGCCAAGATTGTTCCACATTACTTTAGTTTTATGCATATTAATTTTCAGACCTACTCTTCTACTTTCCGTATCCAGTTCGGTAATCATGAGCTGTAATTCGTCTCCCGCGTTACTCATCAATGCAATGTCATCAGCGAATCACAGAATTGAAGAAAATATTATGAGACAGTAGTGCGGCCCAGCGACGTTGGTACAATAGCGCTGTATGTCCCCCCAATGTTGGAGCACTGTGGTCTCTGTAACATGCGATTACGAGTAGTTGTCTATGTTAAATATCGCACTTATTTCCACAATACCCATCGTTTGATCCTTTCTTTTCTTCTTTTCGTCAAGTTATGACTTTAGCGACGTGACAAGATAACGAAATAGAAAGTTGTTTCCGTAAGCTTCTAGTCCTCACTGTATGATTCTTTCTCTGACTCTATTCCCATACTGTGCAATGACATCTCGAGAGCAAGACAACAGCGGTTAAGAGATTCGTTGTGCTTAAGGTCCTCGATTTTACTGTTAATAGTTTGGTCTGTTAGTGCACGCTAGAACCTAACAGGCTGTTGGATCGAGAGTGGTTATAATACGATTTCATTAGTCGAGTGGGTTGCAGGGGTTCGAAACCTCACGATTACGGCTTCTCACTTTTCTCGATAATGGTTTCGATAAAAGAGCGAAGTACACACAGCAAGAAAGAAGGCTGCCTGTTTTGCGAGCACGTGAGAGCAAACCTCATGCAAGTAAGTTTACGGCAACTTCTAAGCAAAGCCAGAACTATCTTTACAAACCAATTAGCGGTGAACAACGTGCCAGACAGAGCCGGAAGTTTTCCTTTTTCAAGCCTGTCTTGCACAAACGACATCTAGCCGACAGAGAGTCTAGGGGCTCGGTCATCGCATCGCTACTCACCGGCACTGCACCGTCCACTGCATGCGTATCCGAAGTCGCGTTCCCGTCTCGGCAAAACTAACGTACACTCGCCTGTTGCAGTTCGCGCACGTCTATGCGGCCTCTTGCTAACTGGTAACAATCCGTCTTGTCATGGGCCTCTGTGAAAGGAAAGTCGAGGAGGCAGCCACCGTGGTCACGCGAGGCTGTCTGCTGCCCGCTCGACTGCGCATGTGTGCGGCTGTGGAAACTGACTGGGCAATTAGTTAACTTTTACCCTGTTTCTATATACTATCGCGGAAGGCAGCAGAAGCCGGAAAGGTGGCCTCTCCTGACACTGCTCGACGAACGCATTCCAGACACTATACACTGCTGTCGACGTCGTTGTCATGCCGACAGTACTGCCGAAGGTTGGTGTTGGCATGTAATGACACTGCAACGCGTTTTCAGAGTTAGCATCTGGGTAAAGAAAATCTAGTAGTTAATTTTTCGTGAAAACGGAGCAGTCTACCGAACCTAACCCAAAAGAAAAAGAAAAGCAATCCTGTTTTATGTTTTCTGCAGGATGGTCTTTCCGCGAGCTACAATAAATGCTGCCTTGCGCCAGATTACTCTCTCATATGCTAACGAATTTTGTTACTTAACTGATACTGCTATGAAAAAAAAAGGTTATAATATCAATCGGGATATATTTGTAGTATCAGGGAGGGGAGGGGGGCGTATAAAGCTAACACTTCTAGGTTTACATTGCCAGTAAAGTGGGACGGGAGGATGACCGCGGCTGTAGCTCAGTTGGTAGAGCATCGGACGCGTTATCCGAAGCTTTGCAGGCCCGGTCCCTACTAGCGGCAAGTTGTCTTTCCGTCCATTTTCATTTGTTTACATTTATATCATGATTACCACATTAAGGCTACAAATAATGCCCCTATAGTTTTCCTGGCTTCATCGTCTGTTGGTTTCCTTAAGGTAGCCTCAACTGGTTTTCCTCGTAAGCAAAGCGTCGCATTTAGAACAATTCGCCCTGGTCTGAGAAAAGAACTCAGCCATTCAGGAGGTTAACCTACAGGAAGAAGGAAGAAGTACTCATTTGAATACCACCTCGCGAATATTCGCGTGATTCATTTGGAGCACGAGGCTCGACATCACAACTTTATTCACTGCTATAAAATAAAATTTTAACGCAGTAATTGTAAGTGTAATCGGGTACTTATCTTCACGACGGGTACAATTCTGTTACTGATCCCCACCCTCTACTGAGACAAAAGAATGAATGAATGAATGAATGAATGAATGAATCAATCAATCAATCAATCAATCAATCAATCAATCAATCAATCAATCAATCAATCAATCAATCAATCAATCAATCAATCAATCAATCAATCAATTTACCCCGCCACGGTGGTCTGGTGGTTACGGCGCTCGACTGCTGACCCGAAGGTCGCGGGATCGAATCCCGGCCGCGGCGGCTGCATTTTCGATGGAGGCGAAAATGTTTGAGGCCCGTGTACTTAGATTTAGGTGCACGTTAAAGAACCCCAGGTGGTCGAAATTTCCGGAGCCCTCCACTACGGCGTCTCTCATAATCATATCGTGGTTTTGGGACGTTAAACCCCAGATATTATTATTATTATCAATCAATCAATCAATCAATCAATCAATCAATCAATCAATCAATCAATCAATCAATCAATCAATCAATCAATCAATCAATCAATCAATCAATAAAAATAAAATACGGTTGATCCCTCCGTTATAGGAATCGGAATAACACGAAACTAAAGCGTGCCCTTATAGAAGTAAATGAATGCTTACTGTACATTGATATAAGAGAGTTTGCACAATGTATATTGATGTCTGGCAGCTACTGGCGCTGTTTAACGTGTATGCACCCACTTTGATGATTGGTGGTACATCTCCATCCCGACGACTAACGTCCATGTTAAATGATTCAACAAACCTTTGCGGTAGCTGTAGCAGTTAACGGTGAAAGCGTCATCAGAGAACGAGGTGTGATAGCCAGAAGAGCGTCGCATATTGGACGCAGAACTTGGTCGCCATCCCGCGGCATGTTAAAATGTGATTGAACACCACGGCCGGACTAGAGAAACGCAAAGCGCGTCGTGCCGCCTTGGTAGCCCGGCCGCGATTTTTCTCGGGGCGAGCGCGTGAGCATGGAACGCGGTGTTACAGCCAGGTAAGGCAGGCGCGCGTCGCAGAGCTATTTTTGGTTTGTATTGGCGTGATGCTGAGCGAGGCCGACGCTTTTACGACGCTTGGGCAAAGGTCGCCACCTCGCGGTGTGTTAAGGCATTGACAAAATTCAACTTCTATTGAAAACGCGCCGAATGGGACCGACGCGTAACGCGTTGCAGGTGCTAGTCGCGGAGGCCACAGCAATGACGAATTACTTTACCTTACCACTCCCAGAGGTCAACACCACCCAGCCGACCGGGAGAATGGTAGATATAAAAGGCGCGTTCGTAAAACCTCCGGAGTCTGTGACCGTGGCGCAGTGGATAGCGTGCCCGGCATCTGCTGTTGCGAACCGAGCAGTCGTGGGTTCGATGCCCGTTGACGGTACCTTTTTTTCTTTACCATCTGATTGTGTATATTTTTTCGACGTCATTTCCGTGACGGAAATACGTCACTGAAGTCTTGGTGGGCCCCGGCATAAAACACTTTCGTGTTAAAAAATAAATAAATGCCATTATCGCCTTCGGCTGCGCCTTATCGACTACGAGAAACTAAGAAAAAAAGAAAGTTTCCTGACTTCTACTTTTGATCAACGACAATACAGATTAAAAAAAAGAAATCTATACCTAACTTCGGCTGCTACTGATCAACTTCTACAAAGCTTGCGCTGGTGTTGTCAGAGTGAATCGAGAGATACAACGTTTCAATAAACGACCTGATTTAATAAAAAAAATTTTTTCTCGATAATAAAGTTTATTCCTCCTCCTCCTCCTCTCGCTCTGAGTCAAATGTCAGTCAGTCAGTCAACAAACTTTATTAAGGTCCAAAGGAACTACAAACTCGTCGTTGCGGGCCGCGCCCACGTTGGGACCGGAAGACCATGGTCCTCCGCCCGTTCGCGGGCCCTTTGGACAGCCCTTAGTTGTTCCTGGGGATCGCCGCTTTTGAGGGCTTCCTCTCAGTCCTCTTGTTTATTAGAAGGAGCATTTCGTAACGCAGAACATTGCCAGAGCATGTGTGCTAGCGAGCAATACTCTGCATTGCACTCAGGGCAGTGTGGGTCGATGTCCGGAGCAAAGTGGCTAAATTGACCTCTGTGTTGTGAATATACCACTCTAAGCCTGTGTTCTTACTACCGAAAAAAAAGATGATCTGAAACTCACTCCGAGTAACCGCCCAGTATTATAAGGTTCTAACTATAGCATAAAAATTTCTGTCTCATTCTATCAATATTGTCTTTCACCGATACCATGGAGTGCCACAAAACTGAAGTGAAGCTTGAACGCTAGGCATAAACTACACCTTTACAGTGTACAGGAAGCGTTAGACAAAAGGAAAATAACGTGTCGAAGCTGCCCTCTTCAGTTGCGTGGAAGCTCACAACTAAAGTTCCGCTTCCGGGAGCGTGAAAAACGAATGACAGGCAGCCGTACACTTCTTGAACTAGGAGGGCCCCGAACAGTGCACCGACTACCGGAAAGAAGATATCCGATCTTCGCGCACACAAAGGAAGCGGAACCCACGCGCCTCCTCCATATATGCATGAAGGTCCGCACGCCTGCCACTGTATGTCTTGAGCTGCTTTCCTTCGGTGAACTTTGTTTCGTCGCCTGTTAGCCGTTGCTTCATTGTCCCCTTCGTCGGTAAACCGACACGGCAAGGCATAGGAGGTTACGAGCTGGGAACAAGGTGTTCACATCACCGTTATTGATTTTAACTGTCGTCAAAATGGTCGTAAACGCGCATTGCGCAACACCGCCTCTAGCATGCTGCTCACTTTCCTGTGCGTTTAATGGGCAAGGAAATGCTCGCTTCTCTCTCTCTTTCTCTCACATCTCTCTCATCACACACACACACACACACACACACACACACACACACACACACACACACACACACACACACACACACGCACGCACGCACGACAGCACGCACACACACACACACTCACACACACACATGCACACACACAGATGCACACAGCATACACATGCACGCACACACATGCCAACACACATACGCACTCACGCACGCACGCGCGCGCGCTTCGAATAACGAGAAGATTTCCTGTCTTCCGTTTACGCGCGAAGCATACATTCGTGGCGCTCCACGGAGTCAGCAAGCGTTTACAAAGCGCAGCTCAACGAAAGACCACATGATATCTTTTTTTATTTTTATTTTTTTTGCCGGCTTCACACGCAGATATATGTGTACGATGCGGATAGGCGCCTTGTCCGACTTGCGTGATCTGAATCGCGCATTCGGCGGACACGCGCGTATTGACTCGACAGCGGGCGACCAGCGCTCCCGTTTCCGCCGGCGTAACGCCGCTTGCATTCCATTCTCTCTGTCACATAGCGCCATTTTTATTGCCTTTCTCGCCGCGCGAACGTTTTGTTGCCATCTCTGAGACTGCGATGCCCCGCAGGCGCACATGACAAGGAGGAAGTGCGGTCCCTATTTTCGCGAATTGTATTTTGTCGGGAATTTCATTCGTTTGTTTCTGTAAGCACATTCGCATCAGCATTGGTATCAAGAACAATGAAAATCCCGCGAAAAAAAAAAAGCACAGAACGTAGAATCAATAAAAACAAGAAATTCATTTGAATGCGCGCCTTGTCCTCTAGGTTCGCATTAATGCGCAGGCACTATACGCAGCCGGTGATAAAAATAAAGTCAATAACTGGGCGCTCTTCGCATATTGAAAAGATTGCAGATGGTACTCCCGCGGAACGTGGCTTCCCGGAAAGTTTTCAGGTGACGGCCGAGAAGCAAAGACAGCGTTAAGAAGGCGGCGCAGCAGGAAAGAAGCGAGAGTCCCCGTTACTCCTGTTTAAAAGGAGCCCGTAGAAAAACGTGTGATTATTGGCGCAAAGGTGTGATATCATGCTTTATCCCGTGCTACTGCAGCGTGTGAACGAATGTTTTCGGTTATATCAATTCAGCCGTTCTTTTAGTGACAGCAGATACTTCATTCAGCAATGACGACTCTTAGAACTACGAAGTGATGTGCGTAAGGCTGGACTTTTACCAATTAGCTAAAATTTCTTCGCAGAGAAAGGCTCTCGGTGAAGACGAAGAAATACAAAAAAGAAGGTCATAATTGGGGTCAAGATTATGCGTACTTTCTCTAATCGCTGGCGGCGCGATAGTAATGCAGTCTGGTCTGTGTACACAGGTTTACTTTGCACTCTTTTGCGTTACCTGTGTACGCTCACTTTCGGTAGACAGAAGTCCGGGCATAGATATCGGTGTCGTAGCCCTGCAGTCAACGTAACTCTTGCACCAGAATGACACGATTGAGAGCTCGTGTGTAATGACGTGCGGTAAAGGTCCCCAAACCTCTCGCTTTTAAAGCGGCCCATTAGTACGTGGCATTGTGGTTCGCGCGAAACGTTCTGGTCGGTGCAATGTCGCCGCGGTACCTAAAGCAACGCCCCAGTGCTTAGGAATATAGCATGTACAGTACAACGCCGATATTACCAAACAGGGTAAAGAAAAGGATCTTCTGTATCACGCCTGAGACTCTCACGGAGCCGCACCCATCTAAGTAACCTCGCTTATAACATCACCGCATCAGCTTTATTTCCATAAGGACCCCTCAAGAAGGGTGGTATTACAGTACAGCGAGGTGACGTTAATCGGAACGAAAATTGGTTACGTTATCCAAGAAGGTTGATGGAATAGTGATAGCTGTAATGTTATGGGAAAGGCCGTTTCAATCTGATGCTGCGTGGGGAAAAATGAAGAGGAAAATGCAACAGTGCGGGCACGTGAGCGTGACACTTGTAGTTCATGTCCGCCGCGATGAGGTATGCGTGCAAGGGGAACGATGCAAGGTGGATGGCCGATATCACTCTAAAAAAGGAACTGTTGAATAAAGACAGCGTGGCTATGCGACGGCGAAGACAGAGCCGGATTCTGCTTTCAGTGATGATACGCTAACTTTTTTGCATTACCTGTGTACGCTTACTTTCGGTAGACAGAAGTCCGGGCATAGATATAGGTGGAATGGAATTGAATCTAGCAGCACGTCTTAACACCTATAGCGCACAGAAGGGACAGGAACACAAAGATACAACGTGGACGCAGCGCTAACTTCCAATAAATGATTTATTTACGAAGCAGTCACATGAAAAATATAGGAAAAAGCAAGCAATGCACGCAGGCGCATAAGTACGAGATTATTATTATTTTTTTTAATATCATGACACATGTGAAAGACATGTAGCCAACGATAACGTGAGAGTATAGTACAAAGAATATATTTACAAGATTACCAGGCCATGTAGACTCAACCATCCTCCTCGGGTCACCCTTCCTATCACTTTTAAAAAATCCAATTCCTTTCTTGTCAGCTCGATTGACGGCGCGCTCACGCACATGTCTGGTTTTAGACTGCTTCCAGAGCAGAGGCGAGGCAGGACTGGTGTGGGCTCCAGATGGCAGATGCGTACTCGAGCTTTGGCCGGACGTGCGATTTATATGCCAGTAGCTTTACGTGGACGGGGGCATGACGGAGGTTCCGTTTCAGTAATCCTAGTGTTTTACTGGCAGATGCTACGATGTTAGTATAACATGAGTGCGCCACAACAGGTTACTGCATAAGCTCATTCCCAAATATTTAAATAAGATAACGCCCTCGACGCGAACACCAAAAATTGAGCACGGAAAAGAAATGGGGTTGGAACGTCGCGATGAGGTTACAGATTTACATTTGTTAGGATTCAGAGTCATTAGCCATTGGTTGCACCAGAGTAGGCGTGGTTAAGATCACTCTGTAAAGCTTGTTGGTCGAGGAGATTATTTATACTTTTATAAATGACGCAGTCGTCCACAAACATTCTGATGTTAGCTGATACTGTTGAAGGCAAATCATTAATATAAATTAAGAACAAAAGGGGCCCAAGGACAGATCCTTGTGGCACACCTGAGGTTTTGTTATTAACAAGAACGGTTCGAGAGCGGTTAGTCAGGAATGCCTTAATCCATTTGAGAATATTGGGATCGACGTTTGAATGGCTGAGCTTTCGTATTAATCTTTTATGTGCTATTTTATCAAATGCATTGGCAAAATCTAAAAAGATAGCCTCGGTCTGCACGTTGTGATCGCTGTTAGTGTGTAAATCGTAAAGGAAGATGGCTAGATAGGTTTCGCATGATAGACCTTTACGAAAACCATGCTGTGAATGGTTAAAGAACCGGATTGAGTCCAGTCTAATAGTAAATGGGATGCATCGCATTCGGGGCGTCAGCTGGCAGGCTCTAAGGAATGCAACTGTATGCGGATAAGGACAGATATTAATAATTGCTCAGCATTTTACGTGAGAGAACCACGATATCATTATGAGTCACATCGTAGTGGGGGACTCCTTATTAATTTCCCGCGATATATCACGCAAAGAAATCCGATGGCCACCGTCTTGTTGAAATCTAAGAAACAACAAGCTTCAGAAAAAAGTTCTGTTGGGACCACCACCTCGTCATCAGCGCGATATTGTGAAAGCGCTGAACAAGTTTTTGCGCGAGAGAGAACTCGACAAGAGACTGTAAATAATTTCTGGACATTCAAGGTGTTGCTTCATCGCCGCGTTCCTCCTCATCAGCACCTTCTCTTCCCCCCTCCCCTTTCCTAACGCTGAGTAGCAGACCAGATGATTGATTCAGGCCGACCTCTCAGCTTTTTTGCCACAATAAACATTTCTTTATCTCGACTCCCTGGGGTTCCTTAACGTGCACCTGAATCGAAGCACACGGGTGTCCTTTGGATTCCGCCCCCATCGAAATAACGCCGCCGTTGCCGGGAATCGCACCCACACCCTTGAACTTAGCAGCGTGATGCCTTGCGTGCTAAGCTACCACGTCGGGTAAGAGCAGATATTATTGTTGCTTTCCTAGTAATTTTTATTTTTTTGATCACGCGTGTAAGTGCATAAATCTGCTTTTTATATTCGGGTTCGAATGTATAGCAACACAGCGTTGCATTGCTACGCTTGAATTGCATTGCTACGGGCAAAAGATGCCTTTTCTTTTTTACAGCGAAAGCTGTTATGAGATCATTTCAGCGGCCGTCTTTGACGCCGTAGTTGTCCGCCGCCGTCGCCGGTGTCCTTAACCGCTATCGCACGAAATAAGAAAAACAGGAAATAAGTTCCAGGATGGAACGAGGTTCGAACCTGGGCCCTCTGCGTGGGAGCCCAGCGTTCTACCTCAGAAAAAAAAAGCCATGCCGGTGCTTCAAACTGCTTTGCAAAAAGACCCTATACAGGCTTCATGTCGGGAAGGAACCACATTAACATGTGTAGTATAGCGTGGTAGAACAGTAAAATAATAACCAGGTGTCACACAAACGCGAATTCTGTAACTGGGCGTCACACAATGCGAATTGCGCAACGAGTGGGTTGTTGAATGCTTCCAACCCATTCCAAAGGCCTCTGCGATAATTCTTCATCGTCATCAGCCACAGCATCAACAAAGTGCACATAATGCCTTACAGGTGTTTAGCGAGTACCGCGGCTCTCCGCAGAATGACTAAAAATTGCATAGTGGCTGCTTCCCTACTTCACAAAAATTGTGATGATTTATAGCGTAGTGGCTTCCTCGCAAGTGCACTTCTATTGGTTGCCAAGGAAGCCCATAAGGCTCGTCATGATCCGTTTCCTCAGGCTCTCAATAAAGCTAATTTCCTCTCTCTCTCTCGCTCTCCGTTACTCCAGTTAACGTATTTTATAAAGCGTGGTGGTACAGTTAAATAACGACCGGGCGTCACACAATATGAATTACTTAACCAGTGGGTCGTTTAAAGCTGCCAACCCGTTACAAAGGGCTCAGCCATGATTCTTCATCGTCATCAACCGTCACATCAACAAAATGCACATAATGCCTTACAGATGGTACCTCGCTTCTCCGCAGAATAACGAATAATGTCGTGGTAGGTGCTTCCCAACTTCCCAAAAATTATGATTTGTGGCGTAGTGGGTACGTTGCTAATGTACTTGTATTAGTAGCCACAAGAGAGTTTATAACGCGCTCTAGAAATGCCGCTCTTCCAGCTTTCGCTGTGACTGTGCTGCTCTTCTCCGCGCAGGCCTGGCGTTTTGTCTTCGACGCTTTCATTTTCCTTAATGAAGCTGCACGTCATCGACTGACGCGAACGCGCCCTCTTAGGGTCCCGAAGGTAGGCTGTAGGCTTCGCCGACGGCAAATCTTCTCGCGCGTGAACCATTGATGACTTGTGTCTAATATTCAGAACCGAGACACGTTCCGCGATCTTAAAACATGCAGCCTCTAAACCAGCGGCCGCTTGAGCATTGTCGCACGGTCCATATACGAAAGACCGATCACTCCGGAAAACGTTGTCATTGCCACTGCCGCCAATCAGACGACAAGGTGGGCGTACCGAGTGGATGTTTACGGCCGAATAAGAAAACGAAACGACGATTTCGACATGCCACACGAAGTCAGACTCGGCGAGACAACGCGGCTAGCGGCATTCGGCGCCGGCGCGCCGCTCAAGTTCAAGGTGTTGGCCTAGCGCCGCCGCCGCCGCCGCATCGGAAAGCGCGCTCATTGTCCTGCGCTGGCGCGCAGCAGCCACTTCCTTCCTTTCGCCATGATCTTGACTCGCGCGCGCGCGCCGTTCGCTCGTTTTTATTTTTCTTCCGTGGCCTGCAACAGCCAACACTCCCTTTCTCTCTGAACCTATTACCCACTCGCTCCCCGCAGTGTCCATCTCTTTACTTCCCGTGTTTCCTGGTTGACCGGTGGAGAAGGCCGCGGCGGCGGCCGGCTAGCTGCAGTATCCTCTCGTGTCGTTCTCTCTCGCCACCGCTTCATATATTCTCCCTTCACGGAGCCAGCGGGCGCTGGCCGGTATTACGTGTACGCGGGGTACAAGCTCTTCGCGTGCTGGAAGCGGGCGGCGTCGCGCTCACGTAATCGCGAATACGCCAAGTGGAGCACTCGCGGGAAACGCGCCGAAGTCTCGCTTACTTTCCACGCCACTTTCTCCCGTCCTCCTCCTCCCTCGCGATAGCCAACTTCCGCGTTGGCGATGACCGGACGTTGATAGTTTTGTTTGTGCTTCTTTCGCTTCCTCCGGTGTTTTGTGTTTCCGCCCCTGGTTTCTTTCTACTTGACCTGCCACGATACCAGGAAGTAGAGACGTGCACGTGTTGTCGGCGACCGCCGCTGCCGATGACTGATGGGCGGTGAGAACGGCGGGAGCACGCTTTCGAGACGCGCCGCCTTCGGGGTTGCATATGCACCCCGCGCTATCACGAAGCGATGACGAGGAAGTGCGAGATTAAAGGTCGCGGCGCCACGCGAGACCAACGGTTGTCGTGCTTCCGATCGAACGAGGAAAGGTCGAGCGTGAGAGGCAAGGATGTCCGCGGCGAGCATTGTTTGTTGCGCGGCCTGCGTTGGGTTTATAACGCGAAGCGTATGCGGGTAGATACGATATCATGTTGAAGTCCCATATGCGCAAGTACGCGTGAAGTTGTCGCCTCTTGAACGTTGCGTCGCTTTAGTGGAGGGGATGATAACGCGTGTAGGATCGCAGGCGCGGCCAGAGTCCTTTGACACAGCTCTGGATGGTTACGTTGGCTTAATGTATTGGCGACAACAACACGATGCTAAGTTATCCTTATTAGTCATATAGGAAAATTTAACCATTATACTATCCTGGTCCGGTTTCTCCCAGTGATTAATAATTACGTTGCGGATATGAAGCGCATGATCGAACCGAACCTCGATACAAAGAATCCGCGGATATAACGCATTTTAGGTTGTGACGAAGTAAACGAGGAATTGTATTGCCATTCATACAGTATAAGGAATATATGTTTATACCGAATTTTCGGATATAACGAATATATTTTCATGTCACATATGGCTTAGTTGTAATGAGGTTTTGCTACATTTTGTTGACGTTTATGCCTTAAACAATATCAGGCACAAAGCGATCCGGGCTTTTCGGGTGTTTATCTACAACTGTCGCCTCATCTCTCGTATATGTTCAGGGGCAGGAGTGCTTACTTCGTGCTACAGGCCGCTTACTTCTTTATATTTGCTCTCTCTTTTTAAAAGCGAAGCTATTTAAGGCAGCCATAATTTGTGCAGCCTATGCTGTGTGGCCTGCCCTGTGTGGCCTATCAGGTATGTGCCACAGGAATTAGGCAAACCCCACTACTCAGCAGTGGTCCACTAAAAGTGAAGATGTCTACAGTTAGCCCAACAAACGGGTACGTGCCACAGAAATTGGGCAAGTCCCACTACTCACCACCGGTCCACTAAAAATGAAGAAGGCTATAGTTAGGCCAGCATAAGGGAACTGGAAAGGCAGCGGTGGTTGCGAGAAGACCCCGAAGCGATGGAAGGCCTACGCCAACGACGACATGCCGGTAGATCTATGAGAGCTGCGAACGCTTGGTTTCAGCGCGAGTTTCTGTCTGTGGAGTTCGGGCAAAAGCCTAGCAACGACCGAGAGGCAACCTATAAAGAACCCTCATCACCTAGCTAAGGCCTAGAAACAACACAGAACAACTCAGTATCGTCCCGTTTCGCTGTGTGAAGCCTTGCACGGCTTAGTGCAAGCTTCGCCAATTTCCTTCTCATCGGAGGGGGGCTCATTGTACCTTGGGTATTTCTTCGCTATCTATGTTTAACTTGTCGAACCCGAGTCTACAAGAACGAGAACATACAGGTTAACACATGCAGTGGCGTAGCCATGAACGTATTTCATTTTATCTATGTTCTAATTGCCTATGCCCATTCGCTGATTGACTTACGCTGGAAACAAGTTGAAGGGGTCTTTTTTGAAACAGTGCCGCTTAACAAGGCCTTCCGTAATGTCACATTATAATCATCGAAAGAGTGTACGCGTGATTCATCATCTGGTGCGCCTATAAATATGAATGAATGAAAATGATGACATTTACGTACGGTTGCAGCAGGAAGGGGGTAGACCAGTGGGGATCCCTTGCATCGCGTCGGGAGCTGGGAAAAACACAGCGTATTGTATAGGCTAGAGTTGTTGTCCCACACGCAGCTCGGTCTCTTTGCTTTTCAGCGTGAGAGTCGGATAATTCACGCATGGTTCCGGCGGCTTCCTTCTTTCTTGGGTCACAAAGAGTGTTTACCTCGCATCGATGTCGGCTACCCCCTGCTCCCCATACGCAGTCTAGTTTCAAGCTTCTCCTCTCTGATCCGACCCCGCTTGTAGATTACGTTTTGCATTTAAAGTGGCGTCCACGGCAAACGTTATCGTTCGAGGAAAGGTCGCGTTTTAAAAAGGAATCAGCGCGCGAGAAAGACCCCCCTCCCTCCCTCCCCATTTCGTTTTCAGAGAGGAGGGCCATCCAACAACCGCACATTTCTCCCCGTCGGTGTTTATTCCCCTTCGCGGCATGCACGGCTCGGCGCTCCTCGAAATGGCTGGTTCAGCTCTTTATCTCGGGATATAAACCTAAGAAACTGCAGCAGCAAGCAACAACAAATGAACCAATGCTGGGTTTGCCTGAAACGCTGCGTCGGCGAGCGCCATCGTTGGTGCGTGACGTAATGGGCCGGGCCGGATAGCGCGAGTCCAGCCATGTTCGGACGCGCTGCGATGTTGGGCTTCGCTTCCTGATACAGTGACCTTAAAGGGGCCACTCGAAAGTGGCTGCCTGGCCCGGGCCTTTGCCCCTCCCCTTCCTTCGTCTCCTCCTCCTTAACGATAATTGTATACGGCTATTCTCACGGACCACGCAAATGAATGGTCTTGCGTAACGCCAATTTTCACGGTGGTAGTGTAGCTTGTAAGTACCAGGGATGCTTCGCCAATATGGCGACTCCGTTGCTCGATGATTCATTGCGAACGTAAGCGGTACCTTGTTGCCTTTAGATTAGAATCTTATGAGGGCTTGACACTTGAACCGAAGAAGGAAACAAGGAAGCTTTCGGAGACTTTTTTTTATATCGCTTTGGGGTCGCGCCTAGTGTACGCAGTTGATGGAACGCTTAAGGCATCACGCCAGATGCTATAGGTTAAAGGAAAGCTGCATGGCTTGTAGCTGAAAGGTTCCATAATGCAGAGGAATACCGCCGGTTGAAGAAGGCGAACGTAATGAACCCCTTCGATCTTACTCCGTGTTTCCGAGTTTTCCAGGCGGAAAACGGAAGTTGAAAGCCACAAAAGAGGGAGGTGTTCTCAACAACACCACAGTGACGAGTTAGCAGACCGCGACATCTATTTCCGCAACACTTTCTTGCACCATCTCTTTGAAGCCATGTACCCCACAGGTTTACGCAGCTTCCGGTGAGAAAGAGCTGTTATTTTGCTGACATGTCTTTGCAATCTTTGTATTGAGCTGATCACATGCTTGGGTAGGTGTGTAAACGACATAGAGCGATAAGTCAAGAGAGAAGCGACCGCGCGATCAACAACGGCGAACCGAGCTGCCACCGCCATAAAACTGCGAGCTGCCAATGTTATGTTAGCTAGCGGCCCCTTTAGATGTGTCAAAAGAAAAGCAGAAACCCGAGACGCGCGTGTGACAGCTACTCTTTTCGTATATACTCAAGGCATGTCGCCCGCAACTGATACGAAAGAAATTACAGTTCTTGTCGGAAACTGCCCCACATATTCCTTACATTGTAAGAGTACGCGCGTTTTCCCTCGTCGCGCGCAACTTTTTATTATTTTATTTGTATATTTGCCTGTACATCTTACGTCGCCCAGCGCGCAAATTTTTCTGATGTATCCAAAAAAAAGTTCGGCAGATCCCACGTGTTGTGGGAATCGGTTTCACGGGAATCAGTCAGCGAGTATTTCTATGCTGTATTTTATGGCTTTGAGCCAAGAGTTATGAGGTGGATCGACGTGTTTTTGTAAGTGTAGTAACTGTGTGCACATCGTGGGCTTACTAGGCACGTCGACAACACTGGCGTTTAAAGGGTAGCTTATGGCGCGACCGTAACGTCAGCCCTCACGTTAGAGTACATGTGTCAGTATTATCGAAACTAAGCGCACTTTATGGTGCAGTCATGTGAATATCATACGTAACTTTCGTTGATGTATTCCTCCGGGGTCGAGGAATGCTTCAATATAGCTTGCTGAATTATAGGAATGGAAATATAATGTTTATTAGACTGCTATAGAAGCGGAGCCAACACTGGAACCACAGACGTTAATTTGATATGACCGCTGTATCATAGCGGTACATATGTAGTGTTTATTGCTTTCTTGTAAAATTAGATAGCCAGCACCACAACCCCAATTCACCTGGCACTGAGATTACCCCTGCATAGGCTGTTTTTTCCAAACCAGTTTATAGACCTGCCGTGGCTCTGTTGTAGAGTATCTGATTGCCACGCAGAATGCTTGGGTTCGATTCCTGTTGGGGTCCCAATTCTTATTCTTTCCATTCGTCGGATCAACGCTGCTGATGCCGGTTTTTCTTAACGCTCTCCCATTTAAATTACCAATGTCTGTTCTCGCCGTTTCTGGGTAGATATTAACTGTCAGTCACCTGTGGCGCATACCCGCATACCACGGCCCGTGGTATACGGGCATGTGCCACACGTGTCTGGAGGAAAAAGTTTGACGACGTACGCGACGGGATTTTCACGTTATTCATGTTATGACACGACAGTCATATTTGTCAAATCCTCTTACCCTCGCATGCCAGTTTTGGTCTACACCAAGTTAAGAAGGCGATCATGAGAGCACCCAGACGTAGGCGGATAGATAGATAGATAGATAGATAGATAGATAGATAGATAGATAGATAGATAGATAGATAGATAGATAGATAGATAGATAGATAGATAGATAGATAGATAGATAGATAGATAGATAGATAGATAGATAGATAGATAGATAGATAGATAGATAGATAGAAACGCTCAAAGTGCCAAAGGTTCGCTAAGAAATGCCTCGCAATAAAAAAATGCTAACACAGCATTTATGCTGTTCTCGCTTACCGTCACCGTCTCCCTCCATCCCCGTTTACGTATACGGTTTCGTGTTCCTGAGGTTCCTCAGCCGACTAGGCTATTTGCGGCCGTGTCATCTCATAACGCACACACGAAGGTGTTTAGATTTAATTCAGGAAGGCAGTGTTTGATTCACACAAGTTAAATAATTCGATCTGTCCATCCTCGTGGACCTTATCTAACGATGTCCCTACGCTGAAACACTCTACTTGGACTTAAGAAAGCGTTACAAGAAAGTGGACGGTAACACCGGCCATCAGAAGTGATGACTCCGCTTCAATGACGCTCTACAGCAACAATTCATGAGAAGCACAGTGTTTTATTCGGACGAGCCAGGGCGCTGTGTTCAAGTTGGGGGATCATACAAAGTGAGCTTCTTGTTATTCACAGTATCGTCGAGTTGAAGATCGTTTAAGAACAAGGAGGTAAGTAAACCGCTCCTTTCTTTCTTTCTGTCTTTTTTTTTTGTCAACTGCTTGCCACGTAGTATTATGAATGAAGACTAACGCTTCATTGGACAATATATTCATTATGTCCAATCGCCAAAATATCTGTAGCAGTGGCGTAGCCAGGGGGTGGCCCACAGGGCCCGTGCCACCCCTCCCCCCCGCCCATGAAATTTTTTTCTGCCATGGGATGCAAAGTACAAAATGACGCTCGACCACATCTGCCTGCCCGGCCTCCACATCATATCAAGAAGGTGCCCCGCCCAAAAACATTTCTGCCTACGCCCCCGATCTGTAGTGCTCACCAGCCGGACCTGACCGAACTGCGCTGCGTAGCGCGCTCTTTCTAGGCTCTCATTAATTAGCAAACAGTGCTTAATCATTTTTTTTCCTCAACCTCCCGAGACTAGAACACGATAGGGGAGCTACAAATACGAGGAAGAAAAGATGTTCGAATCTCATTTAAAGCATAATGACAGTAATTTTATTATCGAACGACTTTTTGGAGCAAACGATTTATGAAGCAAGCGATTTGGAGCGAGCATTGGCCGTGCCACGCACAAGGCCAATGCCCGACTTGACACAAGAAGCCGGCATTCGTAGATAAAGGAAATAAACAACCAAGCGGGGCACAACGCTACACAACGCTCCGCTTACTTTTGATAGCACAAACGCACAATAAATCGGCCGTTAAGGCAATATGCTATTTTTTTTGTCTTGTTTCTTAGCATTTCATGTAGCTACGGGACATCAAATGTTACAGAACGAGACAGAGTTTTACAAAGGCTTGTCCTTTTGTGGTCAGACACAGCGTCCTTTATTTCGCACCTAATAAGTAACGGAAATCTCTAGTCTAACGATAGCACTAACGTTGTTCTATTATTTGTCCGAAGTAGCTGCGTTTGCACACAGCAGCTCAAGTCGTACAGTTAATGTGTGTGCGCGCAGTGCTTGCCGCGCATGCGCGTTGACAGCGAAGAAGAACAAGAGTGCGTGCGGCCACGAAGGAAATGTGCCTCGAGGGCCCCGCCACGGTAGTCTAGTGGTTATGGCGCTCGACTGCTGACCCGAAGGTCGTGGGATCGAATCCCGGCCGCGGCGGCTGCATTTTCGATGGAGGCGAAAATGTTTCAGGCCCGTGTACTTAGATTTAGGTGCACGTTAAAGAACCCCAGGTGGTCGAAATTTCCGGAGCCCTCCACTACGGCGTCTCTCATAATCATATCGTGGTCTTGGTACGTTAAACCCCAGATATTATTGAAATATGCCTCGAGCGTCTTTATAGATTAATAATGTCTAGGGTTTCGCGTGCCAATATGACTATGAGGGACGCCGTAGCGGAGGGCTCCGGAAATTTCGGTCATCTGTTGTTCTTTAATGTGCATTGGCATTGCACAGCCCACGGGCCTCTAGCATTTCGCATCCATCGAAAGGCGACCGCCGCGGCCGGGATGGAACCCACGACTTTCGGTTCAGCAGCCGAGCACCCTGCTCTATAGTTTCTCATTGAAAAAATAAAAGGAGATTATTTCCCTGGATTAGTAGTCCGTTGGCTTCCTATGATTGAGGCTAACGAAAAACCGGTCTCTCTGGTCCCTTTGTTTTGTGTAAGTGAGCCAACGGGGCATGTATATTGATTTATTTAATATACTGTTTGTTTATTTAGCGATTGACCCACTCGATTTATATCGCAGTGCAGCTGCAGCGGGTGGGAATTATTTCGGAAGATTAAATCTCCCGACCCCGGCCTTATAATAAGAGAGGCGCTTTCGTGTACTTGTCCTGGTTACTGCCGTGGGGATGCCGTCTCCGGGTTAATGCAATACTTTAGCTGGAACCCATTAACCACGTATTAGATATTTCGAAGCGTTCTGCAGCCTCGTTGCAAATTCTATGGCTCTCACGGACGACCTCGAGATAGTCTCTTTTTTTTCTAGGCCATGTCACCTTGTCGCGCCACCTTATCACGGTCACGTTGTATTCACGATAGTTACGGTAATCGCTCAAAGTTGGCGTTCTTTGAGCTATTCTTCTCGTAAATTCCGCGTCATGATGGTTGCCAAAACGAATGTTTATAGTCTGTATGCGTGTGTGTTTGTGCACGCTGGTATACGCGTGTGCGCAGATGTGAGTTTATGCGTTTCTGGTCTTTTAAATGCGTGTGAATGTGTATGTGCGTAGTGTGTGCGCGCTTATGTCTATGTGTGAATGTATGGGTTTTTACGTGGTGTGCAAGTGTGCTTATGTCTATGTGGATGGCGTGCATGTGAATTGACGTGTGTGTGTGCTTATGAGTATGTGCACGGCGTGCGTGTGAATGTATGTGTATAAGCGTGCGCATGCATTTGTACGTGTAGTGTATGTGCGCTTACATACGAATTTCTGTGTATGTACGCCTGAATGTGTAAGTGTTTGTGTGTGTATATATGTGCGTTTGTTACATGTGAATATATGCATGTGTGCGTGCAAGTATGTGTGTGCGTTTGGTGCATGTGAATATGTATATGCGCGCGCGCGCATGTGTGTGTGTGTGTGTGTGTGTGTGTGTGTGTGTGTGTGTGTGTGTGTGTGTGTGTGTGTGTGTGTGTGTGTGTGTGTGTGTGTGTGTGTGTGTGTGTACGCACGCATTCGCGCGCACTTCGTACACGTGTTTTCTTGCCTGTATACACTTCAGAGAAACACTTCCTGGTCTCCGGGATTACCAGTTCACCCTCACAGAACGGACAACCCGGTCAGCCTCACGCGCCCATATGAACGCGCGAACAAACGCCGTGTGATACAGGCATGCCGGTAAGAGGGGCCGCCCGGCCACTCCCTTGCGACGCCAAGCAGTGCCGGTCATGACGCCTAGAATCAAGGCTTCTTATATTACACTGCTGCTGCTCGTCCACGTGAAACAATGGAGACAATGGGGTCCAGCCGGCCGCGGGAACTGTTGACTCGACACAAAGCTTGCGGCGAAATGGGGACGAGTTGTACTTACTTGCGATTTTGCGCCACTTTGTAATTTACGACGCCACTGCCCAGAGCGGTATTGGCTCTGGGTTCGCTCCAGTTTCCTTTAATGCTCCATTAGAGCGGACCAGGAAGCTGCGAAGCTTTTTTCAATGAGAGCGTGAGGACTGTGGCCTTGCCGTATATTTACGATGAATTATATACAGGGTAATGATCATTGTGTGATTGCCCGCCCGGAAAACTCTTTGCGCATCCTTCACTTTCTTGCTTATTGTGTTTATGTTGCTTGATGCACCGCTATTTGTATAGAATATATAAACTTCATAAGTAGGTTGCCGGTTCTTTTTTCCGAATAAATTTTTCGTTCTTCGAGTGACAGGAGATTTTTTTAGTCTCCTTTTACATCCTTTTACATTGCCACGTTAGCGACGGGGATATAATATTTGTTGTGTTGACAGGTTCTTATTTTTATTTCTTTATTTTTGTGCAGCGGATTGCTGAATGTCTTTCTGCTTAGAGACACTAGAAATGCAAAAAAAAAAAAGAATTGTCACAGTAATGGAGTTTTGCTAGAGCACAGAAACCCCAGTTGCGTATTCAAACATCCTTCGTTTTTTGTCTCCTCTGGCAGGTACACTAGTTGTTGGTCAAATGTACCCCATAATGCATAATATACACGGCAGAGCGGGTAACACTTTCTATCGTCGCTGTTCTGTCGTCACCATTGTTGGAGTCCCTTAATTTTCGTGCGATCGCAGTCGTGCCACCGCAGATCATGCATTCACTGTCCTAACTATTCTCATATGGTTGTCCGCGGTCAGCCATCTTTTTTTCTCAACTGTTTCCGAACACTTTCTGCAAGTGTTCATTACCGATACATTGAAGAAGATGAAGAGGACAGCACATGCGCGAGCGGTATCGCCACTCGGTTCGTGGCCTACGCCCCATAGTGGATTCGTGCCATTAGAAAGAAAAGGAATCATCAGTAGCAGCAGCAGCAGTGTCCGAGATAGGCGCTCGACCTGAACTACTGCGCTGCCGACCTTTTTTTAATCTACGGCCGTTGTCGAAGAAACTTCTTTTCTTTTGGTGGAGGTGCTAGTTTCCTGAAGCCATATCTACTCACGCTGTACCCGAACAGTCCTAACTATCAAGGTATCGGGGCCATCAACCGGAATCAATGAGCCTGCTCCCTTTTGAGCCTCTGTCGTGGCCTCTGTACAGCTGTGTGTTTGTACGGCTACCGACCTTTTGAATCCATGGCCTTTGTCGAAGAAGCCTCTTTTCGTTTAGTGGAGGTGCTGGTTTCTTGAGACGTTCATATCTACGCCCAATGATCCCGAACTTTCCTAACTATTAAGGTATCAGGGCCGTCAATCGGAATCAACGCGTCTGTTCCCCTTTCAGCCATCCGCCGTGGCCTCTGTACAGCTGTGCGCTTCGTCGAGTGGAAGTAATAATACGCGCGACCCGCGCGCTACTTAAAATCCGCTCAACACCCTCGGCCCTCTCTTTTCATTGCGTCTCCAAAGACGGTCAGGCGGTCAACCATCGTCCCTGTTTGTTTGCCGTCAGCTTGCTTTCTCCGTTCGCGTTCCACAATTCCTGTTCAAGCGCGACGGGACGCGGCGTAGACGCGGAAGTAGCTTCCGCATGCGCGCGTTTCCCTTTCCTATCACAGCACGCCGCTGTGCAGCGCGCGAAGCAAGTAAGGAGGAACATTATATCCATTACCGGTCCCGAGAGTGGGCGAGGCTCTGTGTACGGTGTCGTGCCCGTGAGACGCGGCGCGGCACGCGAGCGCGTTGCTGCCACGGTCAGTTGACCCAGCGAGAATTGACTCTTTCTCCCGTAACATGTTATGCCGTTCCCTTTGTCTGCATCTTCCACTCGCGCCATCTGTAATTCCTTCTTTTTCTTTCTTTCTGTCATATGCCTTCTTCGCGGCTTCGTGCCAGCGTCTTTCTGGGTCGAAGACTCCACCGGCGTTAAGGAAAGCGTGAACGTTATTTGTGACGCCGTGTGTTTGCGTTTGTGTGTCATGATGGGGGAGGAGGAGTGAAGCGAGCGAGCCTCCCTTCCATTATCTATTTCTATGACCGCGCGCTGCGTACTTCGGCGAGAACGCGAGCCGCTAAGTGAGGCAAATGTACGCCTCAGCGACACTCTCTTTTTTGTTTTCCCATTTGCTTACATCCTGTACAGGGGGTTCTCAGGGCCTCTTCTGGGCGCTGTCCTTCGCCGTGACCTTCGTTCGGGCTCGGAATAGCCCTTGCACGGCGAGTCTCCGAACGGAACCCCTCCGCGTCTCTAGAGAAACGCAAACATACTTTTGCCACGATCGTGCAATACCTAAGAGGCGGTTTTTGCGCGGAAGCATGGGCCTAAATATTAAGGTGCGAGCCTTAGATGCCTCACCAAACACGAAAACTGACCGTTGGCGTCAGTACGACTGATGCAGAAAAAAAAATCAACATGATGTCATTACGACGTCGCAGAGCACGAAATTGATGACGTCATTGTGACATCGCATAACGTTATGTTACATGATGACATCGTCGCATGGCATCGTCGCTTGGTCATATGTGTGGCGATGCCGGAGGCACGTAAGGTGCAGAAACCTTACAAGGTCTCCGATCCCGGAAGCAGTGCAAAACCACGTTTTCGAGGGCGGAGGGATCAATACAATTGACTGAGAAGAAAAAAGAAAGAAGATGGCTGTCGCCTTCGAGTCATCTTAGGCGAATGCGGGTAGGGACGCTGTGAGTTTTTTGCTATTGAAGACAATGACTTCCTTAGACTTCTGCTCCTGCACTCTGAAGCACGGCACGGCACCTGATTTCTAACAAAAAAACAAGCACCGATGCCGCAGGCAATGCTGTATAACAGAGCGTCGCACTCAGTCACGCGACTTCAACTGCCGTACTTACTTGCATACTACGAGCTATCGTTAAAACTGCATAATGTTGACTAACGCTGCTAAATTATGGCTAACATCGGCTAGTGTAGGCTGATGTTGGTTCAGCGCGGCTAAATAATTGTTAACGTTGGCTATTCGTTGTTATAACACGAAAATTGTCTTCAGTCTCGATCCGATGGTTGAGTTATCTACCAAATTATTTAGAGCGCAGTTTCTTGAGCAAAAAAGCAGGTCATGTCCACTGCTTATTATTTTCCTCATACAATTTAAACTGCAGCGATTGCCCAATTAAAAACGCACACGATTTCTGGCGCCGCACAAGTATGGCCATTTGGTCAGTTAAACTAAAAAAAAAAACAGAGAAAGGTTTCTGTCTTCCTGTATTCGAAAATTGATGTCAAGAGATTGCTCGAAACAGGAACATGGCTCGGAAGTTTCAAGTCCAGACAACATATGAAAGCTTCCATATCGTCGTATGGCCCACACTCTTGTTATCTTACCGCTTTACTTGACCATTGTTCTAGCCTCTGGATCGCTGCTTACAGAAATAAACGTTATTCGGGAACTATACACACTAAAACGGTAAATAATCCTCTTAATTTTCTTAATTCTGGCTGCTTTGTTAATAAAGACTATGTTAATTTACCTCACTGCATGCATCCGTGCAACAGTTGCTGCTATTATAAGCATCACCGTGGCCAAAATGTTATCCCTTTCCGGATGCTCGTATTTTTGGGAATTCGACATTTCGGTTAAGCTCGAGCGCGTCTTCTGGGCGCAATCAGCCAGTATCGCTACATTCATTGCCTCGGAAGCTCACAGCTCACACAGTGCTTCGGTAATGTCCTTTGTCTACTATGACCCCATTTCTACATTTTGTTCGTCAGAACAAATTGTTCCTGCTCTCTAAAAGAAACTTTGCGTGATCTATACAGCTACGCCACGTTTCATTTCGTTTTCTTTTCGCAGATCTAGAAAATTAACTAGTAATTGGCAAGAAAGCATTCCCATATTCTAAGAGTGAAAGCATTCACAACCCTAAGAGTGAAGCTCCAGTGATGGGGCTCCCTTCTACCAGCTATCGGAGCACTTTTCAGAGTGAGGAATATTTATTCGGGAGAAGAAACTAAACGTCCCAGTTTAGCCACAAACTTGGGGTAATAATAACGATAGGAGATTACTGCAGGAAGTAAGGTTCGTACACAGTTATGATCGACTGTAGATTTTTCAGCAAATATTCGCCTCCTAATTGAGTTGCTAAGGATGATCGCCCTCCAGCTCAAGCAAATATGAATGAACAGAACTCACTCGATGACCGCAAGCATTTGCTGTCACAATGATGTCGCGACCAACAGCGCGAACAGAAGTGGGCAAACACTTCGTGTTGTCTGTCGCTCCGATGAGCGTACGTCTTCGATACTGTGAGATAAGGCCACTTTCAGCACAATAGAGAGCCGGAAGACAGCGCATACGAAGTTACAACAGATATCTCGGCTTGTCCGGCTTTTGCTCCCGCCGAAAGTTACTCCAAAGATTGGCAACATATGGATTTGAGCAAGGTGGTACTTCATCCTTCAGCATTGTTAAGCGTAAAATTTTTGGACGGGCCTATTTCGTCCTTCGTTCAAAAGTACTGCACTTAACCATGCTGAAGTCCAAGATTAGGGATTGGGCCGCAGGTCGCCTATGCGCTCAGCCGCGCGAAGAGCTAGCTCCACCGCCACGACCGTATGTGGGCACCGTCAGTGGCGTAGCCTGGGTTTGAGCGTTTCAGCCCCCCCCCCCTTCCCCCCGAAATCTATATTTTGTATGCGCATATACTGTATACGCGCGCAGATACGAACACACACACGAACGTACATAAAAAAAGCATTAAAAAGCGTCATCCCCTTCTCTCCGCCTCAACCTGTCAAAATTGCTGGTTAGGCCCCTGAGCGCCGGTGTACGTTTGTGAAAACGTCAATAGCTAAAGAAGTGTGCCATATTTCTGCATTCGGTCCATCTAAGGCCGAGTACTGCGAAACAAGATAACTGGCTTTAATTGTTTCACAACTTAATTTTCATACTATCAGTACTGAAATAGCGAGAAGAGGTACTTGCGCTTAGTTCCCATTCGTCAACCTGTTGACATTTGACGTCTCATATTGTGTCATTCGTGCGTAATTACGCATTTTCTGCCTTCATTGTAAAATTAAAATTAAAATTACTCACCTGGTTCATAATAAAGTTTATTCCTCCTCCTCCTCACCCATTCTTACGTGCGGAAAGTGCGGGCTGCAAAGTGTCTTAGTCTTCTTTGTTTGCTTTTTCCTTGTCTGCGCGGACATTTCGTCGGGACGGTTCTCAACCCGTGCCTTCCTTCTAAATTAAGCACCGTGCCCAATTGTATGTGATACGCATACACCCACATGCACCCTTTGTTAGCAACCAACCACACGTGCCTGACCTCCGCGGCTTTTATCCACCGACACGTGGGCGCCTGATTTAGACACTCAGTTACGAAACCTTGCATAATTTCTTCACCGAACCATCTACAGGATGAAAATGTCTAGTAAGCCCGTGCGTAGTGTTGTAGCAGCGTGTTGATCCAAAAACTTTCATGACGTATTGACTGCGATTGCCCACTTAGTTTTCCTGCACAGGGTAGCTTGTCCAAGGTACCTGTGTCACAGTGCCACGTAGCGCTAACGCTACTGCATAGACGGCACAATTATCCTTAAAAATAATTAAACTGCATAACTAATTACTCTTCTAGAATGTTTATAAATACAATTAAGTTATGTTAGAAATTAAGTGTGGCCAAAATTAGTGACATTACATTACTACTACTTTTGAAAAGTGTTGAAATTACTTTCAAAATTACTTTATCAACAGTTCGTTATTTATGCATAACACATCTACGCTTCATCTATGGAACAGATACATTGAAATCTCAAGAGATATTCGTTGTATCACAGGAACAGTTACCTCGTTCCCACGCTTGAGATTTGGCACTCGCGTAAACTTTTCTTCGTTTCCTTTTTCATTTTCTTTTTGGTCAATTTTACGCGCCGTAAGAGCAGACGAACAGGCTATATTTTAGTCGGAAGCAACTGAGAAAATTATCAGTAATATTCTCGAAATTACCCGCTAGAAGTTATTGCTTACATCACTAAAGTACCAACCCAAAAAGTAATTCATTACATTACTGATTACAGCAAAAAGTAATTTAATTACTGTAATTTGATTTTTGTCAAGTCTGCGCTATTGCATGATAGAATTGGAACGGGTCTTATGAGTAGGCAATAAAGATGAGAGCATAAAGCTTGAATTTTTCGCCAAAGAAGTGCCGTCGTTATCATTGTGCTCCTCATTTTTTTTTCTTTTGTGTCGTCGCCGACACTCGCAAGTTGAAGCCAGAATAAAACGGCCGTCCCCCGATATTTCTGTGCACGATTAATCAGGATTTGTCCACTACACCAGCACTTACTGTCCAAGCGATAAATTTCGGAACAGAGTCATTCCCGTCATCGTGAATGTGTGCAATAGTTCGCATAATTGCGACTTTTGCTCACCTCTCCAATAACAACCGTGTATTAAGTGCATCAAATAAACGTACTAAAAAACATAAAGTATGAGTCACATGAAGAAGATTCACGTGACCGACTCGTCTCACTGGTTGTCCCGTGCGAGGTTTTTCGGAGCGTATAAAGAGACGAGGAGTCTGCAAATGTTTCTTTTTTTTTTCACAGCAAAGCCGTATACGGCTAGGAGAAGCCGAAATTCCCGCGTCCTGCGTTCCTAAGAACTCTTTGCGCGTACGTGCCACACGAATTTGAGCAAGCCCCACTATACACACCAATGGACCACTAAAAACCAAGAAGGGAACACACGGGCGGCAAGCACCAAGTGAGATTTCTGGACAGACTTGACCAATACCTAATTGAAAAAGACTTTAATGAGCCCTCGGGATTAACCCATTGATATATAGATGGTTAACCATGTGTACGGAGTGCTCGGGCGGTGACTTTTTTTTTTTTCGTTACTTGATGAGAGAACTTGCTCACGACCTGTGCCATGACAAATGGAGGCGTCGAAATCGTTCGTGATTACTTTGCGATCTTGCGAGTGCCTGTCTGTTCACGTACGGAAAGCTATCGCCTTCCGCAATCCACACGACTCGCCACGTACTCCGTTTCGCAATTCGCTTCCTCTGCCTTGACCCGGTTCGCTGGCGGCGCTCTTTAACGGTGTTATGCAACGTGCTTCCTCACTTAGTCCGACCTCTGCTCTACCGCATAACTCTTAATAATAACATCTGGGGTATTATGTGCCAAAACCACAATATGCAGGGCATAGTCAGACATCTTTCTCTGGAGAGGGGGGGAGGGGGGTGTTCAAATAACCTTTGTGTATGTTAGTGTGTGTCTTGTATATATACACATGCAAAATATAAAATATTCAGGGGGGCGGGGGGCTCTTTTCAAGTCGCTTCTTAAAACTTAAAGGAGGCTTGAGCTTCGCCTTCAAGAGTAGAACGCGATAGCGTTATCGGCCCCCATCCAACCGTGCCGCAAGAAAAAGAAACTTCGTGCGCGTAACATTGGCCTTTTCAAACTATCCAATAAAACCTACTACAAGTACAGTTGCGAAGTGTCCACTACGCCATAATTTTGCCTTTTGGAAATTCGAGAAGTACCCACTACGCGTCCGTAAGGTACCACGCGCGCCTACACAGCTGTACAGCTACACAGCCTACACTTAGTGATGGTGGGCAGCTTTAAAACACCCGCTCGCTGCGCAATTCACATGTTTTGACACCTGGTGCGATTCTATCATGCTGTCACGCAACATTACCTGCGTTAATTAAGAGGCTCCTCCCACTGCATGACATTCTTGTGGCCCTTTTCAACAAAGCAGTTTCAAGCACAATCGTGGTTCCGTGGTAGAACGCCTGCTCGCGACCTAGAAGGCGTGGGTTGATTCTCCCGCGGACCAAATATTTTTATTATTTATTTTCATCTATCTCGAATTTTCGCTCACGGAAAACGCCGATTTTTCGCTGACAACCAACGACGACGACGCCTACATCGGAATTTCTGCGAAACGAGCTCTTTAACGCTATCGCATTAATTCATGACACTTAGGCCACCCTTGAATCAAGCAGTCAGCTGCTGTACAAATGAGGCTCCCAGTTTGACTGTTGTAAAAGTAGTTCACTGCTGTAGTTTTCTTTTTATCTTTTGCAGTTGTTTTAATGGGGCTAAGTCATAAAACAACATTAATTATGCACTCTATGAAATTGGGATATTACTTTTTTCTCTTTGTTCTCTCTCTCTCTCTCTCAAAAAGCTTTCTTTTCAGAAGTTTTTTTTTTTTTTTTATTTCACTATTGGGCTATCTGCCTTCGTTATGATACGTACAGCATAATTTATTGATTGGGAGATATTCTCATGAACAATTCGTACTCAAGAAGATTATTTCTTGAATTCAGGCCCTGTTAACACTGCTTCTTTTTTTTTTAAGGTCAACTTATAATTCATGAAGCGAGGAGCTGTACTTCATGATGTCAGTACGATAGCCTCCAATGCGCAGTAGAAAATAAGATCGTTCGACAACCGCGCGTTAGAAGTGGCGCCATAAAGAGCTGGGCTTTCGACCACACACGTTGGTACACATCGTCTCATTGCAGGCGACGGTCAGAGGATTATTGCGAAATGAAATTCGTGCGTTTTCAGTATGCCAAAAGCACGACAGGTATTTCTTTTGAGCGACAAGGTGAGACATCTCAGTGCAGTAGTAGGACAAGGGCCCCTACTTCGCTTCGTCTTTATGCATACGTTACTCATTCAAGGACGTTGGAATGACGTAACGCCGACGAAACCATGCGCGTGTCTTGAGGGGGTAGTTGCTCCAGGCGTATTTGTAAGAATTATTGTACACGCGTTTTTTGCGAGCATCCATCCCCTTAATTTTGTGGCGCACGTTCGGGCTCGTACTTAAGTATAATTTTCAACATGCCTGTAGTTAATTACGTTAATTCTGTGGCACTAACCAACATCCTTGCGAAAACTCACAGAACTCCTGTGATAATGCGAAAAGCTTGCCGCCAGTGCTTAAGTAGAACGGTGTTTCTTCTTCATTCTTGTCGTAGAGGATTGCAATATTTCATTCGTTGTACAGCTCCAATACATCAATTGCATGCTTTGAAGTTATGCCACGATAAACGGTTTCTATGTCACAAGAGTTAAACAGCGTAAAATGAATAGAGGTAACAATTATCATTGTCGCATGTGGAAGGCACATTACATAACCTATACTGCTAAAGGCCATGGTAGGCGGAAACCTGATGGGATAAATTGTAATATGAAGCCTGCCACTCCGTTATTACACATAAACCGCAGCGACACTTAATCGTGCAGCCAATGACAGCAGCCGGTGTGGATCGGTGTTACACGCTGCTTTTTTCTTGCCCAACAACTGGGAAGTTTCGTCGCAAAATGTGGGAGCGCATGACAATCGGCATGACTTCGCGACAAGGGTTCTGAAGGCGCGCGGTTTATGTAGCCTCCTGCTTTGAAAGTTTTCTCTAGGATTCCTTCGAGGTACCATGGTAATTTTCTCCGACGTGTCACAAATGGTGTAGGTATTGCGAGAAAAAAAACAAGTAAAGTAAAATATGAGTGATTGCTGCCTCTGTACTCGCTGGTCGCTGGATTACGGCCAACAGCGTGAAACAATCCAATAATAATAATATCTGGGGTTTAACGTCCCAAAACCACGATATGATTATGAGAGACGCCGTAGTGGAGGGCTCCGGTAATTTCGACCACCTGGGGTTCTTTAACGTGCACCTAAATCTAAGTACACGGGCCTCAAACATTTTCGCCTCCATCGAAAATGCAGCCGCCGCGGCCGGGATTCGATCCCGCGACCTTCGGGTCAGCAGTCGAGTGCCATAACCACTAGACCACCGTGGCGGGGCAGTGAAACAATCCAAACTTCCACTTTGATTCCACGGCCGAAGGCGTTCCCGAAGCCACTGTAGATCGATCAAAGTTACAGCTGCCACACCTTAGGCGAAATTTTCATTTGAAAATATTGTCAAATGGAGCGTAAATGTAAATGTTCTCATTGAAAACTTACCGCGCCCACCTACCTTCCGGCTTATTCGGGTACATTAGAACTCGGAATACTGCGCGGTCGCTGTCGGACACTCAAGATTTCTAACAGAACGTAACTAAGCCAATGTTTTCACAATAACAGTCGTTGTCTGGCGCTTTCGTGGATATTGGCTAAAGGCGCGTGACCACACTGCTCGAAGCGGGAAAATAAGACGTAACACGAGAAGAGAAACGCGTGACTCACCGGAGCGTCTCGTGGTACAGAACACGTGCAGAGATCGGTCGAGGGGTTACAGTGGCGCGACGGAGGTGTGCGCTGGCGAGATTTGCGGGATCGTATCTCGACGGCGGCTTTCACGCGGGAAACCGCGCCGGCGACATTCGCGTTACGTATGCCCGGCACGGCCCGCTCATTGGTTGACCCCCAGCTACTAACCCGGCGCGCGAGAGAGAGAACCTTACAGAACGGCACTGGTAGCAGCCGAAGAGAGGGAACAGCGGCGGCGGCTAACGAAAAAGGAGCGCGGCCTTTCCGCGCCAGACGGCGGCTGTGAGAGGCGGGAAAGAGGCCGGAACAAAGAGAGCCGCTTTCGCTTTCCTTCCTTCCTCACTTCCGAGGCGGCGACGGCGGAAGGATGCCGCGTCCGCCGCCTCTTTCTCGTCCTTACAAGCTCGGCGGCGAAGCACGCTTGCCAGGAGAGCAGCACGTGTCCGCGCACGCTATACTCCACTTGTGTGCATACATGCTGGGTGGGGCCGGCTGTAGTAGCACTTCTTTTTGTTATACATGGGATGCTGCGGAGAGACTGGGGTAGAGAGCACCTCGTATACCGCCTTTTCATATGCTGTGCGGCAGAAAGAAAGAAAAAGTCAAGGGGTACCTTATGAATTCGCCTAAGACGACTCGAAGAAATTCGTGTTCTTCTTTTTCTTCTTAGCCGATGTATTGATCCTCCCCCCCCCCCCCCCTCCGAAAGCTTTCTGCACCAGACGTGGTTTTGCACTGCCTCCGTGATCGGCGCACCTTCGACCGCCATCATGACGGTCAAAGGTGCGCATCACGTGATGCCATCATGACATCACGTGATGAAGTCATCATGTGACGTTACGTTAAGTGGCGTCATGATGACGTCATGTTGACGTCACAACTTTCGACGATCTGTGATGCCATGATGACGCCATATGGTGACGTCATCACGTGATGACTTTTTGTATCACTCGTGTTGACGCCGCCGAAGCCGACGGTCAATTTTCGCGTTTGATGAGGCATCTAAGGCTTTCGCCTTAAAAAATAAAAAGAAATCTGTAAGGAAAAGGATGTTAAAGGGGTCATGAACCACTTTTCCAAGTAATGATCTAATGACCTTAGTATCAGAGTTTACAGCCCCCCGAATTGATTGCCGCAAAAATTTCTCGAATCCGTCAAGAATCAGCGGAGTTACGGGGGTTTGGCGCACGCGCTCAGCGCTTTCTCTCTTTTCTCGTGCCGACGAGAGCACTGGAAGCTTGACAGGGACGGATGGCACGGGGGTAAGAAGTTACGTCAGCGCGCGTCATGAAACGCGATCGCTCTCCCGCTGTGATTCGCATGCGCGAGTGCGGCGGCCGTGTAATGTTAGCAGACTGAGGAGTGCGGCGCAAGCAAGTGGCGGCACCCCGTGGCAAGAAGCGCATCTCATCTGGCTATCAGCCAATAAGCATGCTATGTCTCCGCGACGTCAACGTGCAGACGCCCCGCCCACCGACGAGAGTGAGAACCGGCCTTTGTTTGAAAAGAGGGCGCCTGAGGAAACGGCAACTTCGCGCTCCGCTTGTGGCCTTTACGCGGCGCGCACGAGTGTAATATTTGGGAGAGCAGTTCATAGCCGTGTCAGCTTTCCGCAGGTTGTGTTTTTTCAACAAGCCCAAGGGGTGCTTCATGACTCCTTTAACGTTGTGAGCAGGCTGGCAAAGGTTGTAGGGCACGGCTCTTCCAGGTTATTACCATAACAGATAACGAATGGGCAACTGCTGCATTAAAGCACAGAGCCAGTGCTTTTCCGTTCTCTCATAATTAAAATCATGCCTCTGATATGGTTTCTTCATCCGGCATTGTTTAGCAAATATGGGTGTATTTCTTAAACTGTGGCTTTTTACTGCCACACATCAAACAAAGCACGTCGCTTATTCTAACAGATTATGTAGTCGCTGTTAAAATGGCTGACACAGAGACTTACGGACACAGCTTATATAGAAAAAAGCGCGCTTGTGCGACGATCGGTCCAACATGATGGCGGCAGATTAAATAGAGAAAGGAGATCAGAGGGGCGGGGGAAGGGGCTAATGGAAAGAGAGGCTTCTCGTTTACTACCATGCGTGGGGTGTCGGGAGGACGAGAAAGAAATACGGAAGAAAATGCAGAGAAATAAAGCGAACGCGCGCCAAATAAATTACGGCAGCTTCGCAATACTAGAGCCAAGCCTGAAGGAAGAGCGTAACTGGGCGTCCTTCCTTGTTGCTCTTTATTAGTCTCCTTGTTTCTTCTTCTCATTCTTTCTCTTTCTCTGTGTTTCTTGGATCTCTTTTTTGTATCTGTTTCTTTCTATTTCTTTCTTGCTGACTCTGTCTATTTCTCTTTCTCGCTCTTTCTATATTTCTTTCTCTTTCTTTCTCTATTTATCACTTCGTCTTCCCTTCTGTCTCTTTCTCTCTCTCTCTCTTTCTCTCTCTCTCTTTCTTTGTTTTCCTGTCTTTTTATCCTTTCATGTCTTTATTCCCTTCATTTATCTCTATTTTTATCTTCCTCTTTCTTTCTATCTCTTTCGCTCTCTCTCTCTCTCTTTCTCTCTCTCCTTCTCTCTCGCTCTCTCTTTTTCACGTGTTCGTTTTCGTTTGATGGCAGTTCGCGAGTCTGAAAAGATGATGACGTCCGTTCTTCGTTCTTGCAGGCCATCAGGTCATTTTCATCTGGCTTCGTCTCCACCGCAGCCGCAAGCATTGTGAATAAGACGACTACTGAGGTTAACGAAGGGGAAGATTCCCTAACACACATCATATGGTTCCCGGCCCACATGGGTGACATCTCATCATCCCCAACCGGCAACCCTAACGAGAGGGCTCACCAGCTTAGCGCGCGAACTAGCTACCCGCTGCGGTGACCGGCTATCTCAGACTGGACGTGAACGGGGATGCAAGGACTTCAAGGATCCATTAATATCATTCCACGAGATATCATTCATTAATATCATCCATTAGTATCATTCTGTGGATATGTGGATCCATTAATATCATTCACCTCAGCTCACAAACTAGGGTGCAGGCTCTTTCCCCCGCCACACCCTAAATTGAATAATGCGCAAGCGGTCACACTACGACAATTACAGGCAAAAACGTACATCACTCCAGCCATGCTAAACAGAATCGATCCAGACTTTTGACCTCACTCTCAGCACTGTAATCACGTGCACTGCAATTTCGAACATACATGCTCTGGCTGTGCCCCTTTAATTCGGGGTCAGGATTACCAGACAAACCTTCCTGGGAGGCTGCCATGCGCAGCGTGGAGCTCATCAACCAACTCCTGGCAGTCCACAGGGCCCGGGACATCGCCGAGAGGCTCCAGCTTCCGGCACCTTCCTGGATGGAGCCAGCTGGCTGAGCTAGCGGGACCTCCAGTCGCGTTCAGCTTCTGCCACTTTCGGACCATAATAAAGTTCTCACTCACTCACTCGTTTTCGTTTGAATCTTGCATCTGCTGTACACGGTAGCATGGCTTGCCCAATTCCTGTGGCGCATATAACCGACCTAAGGAGCTATGCACGACGGAGCACAAGTGACCGATAGCTTAAACGGCTTCACTGTAAAGACAATGAAGACAGCGCGGGCCGGTTCATGATGGTGATAGTTTTTTGTTTTTTTTTTTACGATGGAGCACAAGTTACCGACAACCTAAAAATGCTTCGCTGTTAAAAAAAGAGCAGTTGGTGATCCTGTGGGAAAATTACCTCCCTAATCGTGTCATGACATGCATGTGTCCGAAAGCGCTCTGCAACCGACAAATATTTCCAGGTCTGTCAAGACTTCTGACCAAGACGTTTCTATTCACTGTAACACTCGAGTTCATAGAGCTACGAACTGTTAGTAGTTGTTTTTATTTTACTGCTACAGCTGTTATAGCGCAGTGTTTGCCACTGGACCGTATTCATTAAACAAATCAACGGTAACGACATCTTTAGACCGCAATATAAGAGAACGTTGCATTGCACTCGTTTCAGTAAGAGACGTGATTTTTTTTAATATTCTGAGGTAGATTGGACCAGACAAAGTATGTTTAAATGCTGACTATGGTGCCATTAAAGTGGTCAAGAGGAGTGACCCAAGTGCGCGGGTATACCATGAAAACAGCATTTGAGAAATTTTATAGTGAGCTGAATACCTCACCCCGTGGATTATGGCTCAAATTCACGCAGTGTTGCCTGAACACGCTAAGAATATCAACAAACACTCGGGCGAGGTGGTACGGTTAGATGGTGGAGATAAAGAACGCGACTTTTCACGCTAACAGAAGACAAGACGACGAACGCCATCAGTGTCCACGTTCTTGTCTATTGTCCGCGTTAAAAGTAGCGCTTTTTATTTCCATCACGCTGAAAGTGTTGGCTGGACGGGCTTGGTTATTTCACATTAAATATTGTACACGTCTAAAAAAATTGACAATAGAATGAAAACTGCAGCTTGCATCAGCCAATCGCGAGAGCGACAGTTCTAAATGAGTTGTCTCTGCTCATTCTAGAGAGCTCTGTCAAAATCTATAAGTGCCAGATTCGAGCACGAAAAAAAAAATAATAAGACGAATACGCCGAAGGGGAAGAAGAACAGCGTCGACTGATCGCGCAGGCGGTCGAAATGCTCGGCCTATGAATTTGGCTGAATAAAAGTCTATTACTACTACTCGTTCAAGAATAACTTAGTGCGGCCAGAAACAGTTGAATCTGGTGTTCTTGAAAAAATGAAGCAGATTTTCGCTTTCGAACTGTGAATATCGTTTGACAAACTTCTGAAAAAAAAAAAACGCCGACATTGTTGCACCAGATAATTGTCAATAAATGAATAAACTGATGATCGGATGTCTACTAAATCAGTTAAGTAAATCTCCAGTTTGCGGAAACGCGTCTGCTGATGGAACACTGTCGACCCCGACTACTTGTCTCAGAAGCTTTTCTTTGAATATTTTGGCCCATGTCAGCTGGACCACGAGCTCATGTATGGAATATGCGACGCGTATTTTCTTGCTGCCCTTTTTTAACTAAGTGTGAAGTGCCAGGTGCTTGAATTTCTTTGCTTTGCAGCAAGAAGGGGACATAGCGGTGCGCACCCGTCTTTTAACACGAAAGTGTTTTATGCCGGGGTCCACCAAGACTTCAGTGACGTATTTCCGTCACGGAAATGATGTCGAAAAAATATGCACGATCAGATGGCAAAGAAAAAAAGGCACCGTCAACGAGCATCGAACCCACGACCGCTCGGTCCGCAACATCAGATGCCGGGCACGCTATCCACTGCGCCACGGGCACAGACTCCGGAGGCTTTACAAACGCGCCTTTTATATCTACCACTCTCCCGGTCGGCTAGGTGGTGTTGACCTCTGGGGGAGTGGTAAGGTAAAGTAATTCGTCATTGCTGCGGCCACCGCAACTAGCACCTGCACCGCGTTACGCGTCCGTTCCGTTCGGCGCGTTTTCAATAGAAGTTGAATTTTGTCAATGCCTTAACACACAGCGAGGTGGCGACCTTTGCCCAAGCGTAGTAAAAGCGTCGGGCTCGCTCATAGCATCACGCTAATACAAACCAAAAATAGCTCCGCGACGCGCGCCTCCCTCACCTGGCTGTAACACCGCGTTCCACGCTCACGCGCTTGCCCCGAGAAAAATCGCGGCCGGGCTACCGAGGCGGCACGACGCGCTTTGCGTTGCCCTCTAGTCCGGCCGTGGTGTTCAATCACGTTTTAACATGCCGCGGGATGGCGACCAAGTTCTGCGTCCAATATGCGACGCTCTTCTGGCTATCACACCTCGTTCTCTGATTACGCTTTCACCGTTATCTACTACAGCTACCACAAGGGTTTGTTTAACCATTTAGCATGGACGTTAGTCGTCGGGATGTAGATGTAGAACAAATCATCAAAGTGGGTGCATACACGTTAAACGGTGCCATTAGCTGCCAGACATCAATATACATTGTGCAAACTCTCTTATATCAATGTACAGTAAGCATTCAGTTACTTCTGTAAGGGCACGCTTTACTTTCGTGTTATTCCGATTCCTATGACAGAGGGATCAACCATGTTTTTTTTTTATTTCCACACTTCTAAAAATATCTTCACTCTACAGCCTGAAACTCCGGAAAGTATGTGTACCGTAGTTCGCGAGAAATGGAGGATTCGTTTTGTAAAGACTAGTTGACACTGCGTATCTCTACCCGGGCTTTTGTGCCGAGCCACCGCCGTTGGGGCAAATCACAGCTCTCGGTTTTGCAGACCACAGGGCACGTTTCTCTTCTGAATGGTAGCGTGGGGTAACGCGAAGTGTGATTTATATTGCTCACCTCAGCTTTGCTACGAAGTTGCGATCTACTTCCTAGAAAGCAATTGGAAGGGCTGGAGCTAATACCGCATACAGCTGAGTGATGTCTTAAGCGCAGTGTCAGATAATTCGGTAACATCTCAGAAAAAAAAAGTCGCTCCTATTGTCGCACCTGTTGCCTCTCTTGAATAGGCACCCGGTAGCATATCGTTTTATCAACCACTCATACTTCAGACAGACGTTTAAGGCCCATTGTGTCCCATGCGCGCGTCTTTGTGTGAAATTTTGTGCCTGTTTCTAAACCAGCAAATAAAATAGAAAAAAAGTGAGCAGGTCCCTTACGCATTTGCCTAAGACGACTCGAAGATGAAGGCTATCTTTTTTTCCTTCTCAGTCGACTGTATCAATACCCCCCTCCCCCCTAGATTTCTGCAGCCAACGTGGTTTTGCAGTTCGTCAGGGATCGGCCCACGATGGAGGATGGCATGCGATGGCGTCAACGTGTGACGTCACGTTATCATAGTGACGACAGGATGACATCGCAAATATTGGGAACTTGTGACGTCATGGTAGTGATGTCATCACGTGATGATTTTTTGCATCAATCGTACTGACACTGCCGCCGTCGCCGACGGCCACTTTTCGCGTTTGGTGAGGCATTTAATGCTTTCGCCTTAATAAAGTTAAACTTAGCTTTCGTGTGAATAGGTCACTGTAAGGGCTCACTCACGCCGGCGACTACAACCACTGGCGTCAACAAATTGGTCGCAAAAGCCGCGAATGGTTGCTTTGGTCGAAGAGCAACTGCTTTGGCTCAGTCGCAAGCTGGTGAATCAATCATACGCGCAGGAACAGGACGTCCGCTTATTTTACGACGTGATGGCGGATCGAGCAGACGTGGAACGACATCACATCGGGAGCCATTTTGGGTGAGACGTGGGCAGGTCGCAATAGTCGGTTCGCATTGACTCGCTTCTTGGTCATCCCTCGCAGACGGTCGCGATGGTGAGCCATAAGCGTTTTCCAGCTGCGTCTCTCAGCCATGAATTATTCTGGAATGGCTTGCTTTCAAGGGGCAATGACTCGCGTGGATGAGATAATTTTTTTCGATTCTGAAGGTTTAATGAAGAAGCCGAGATATGATGTTTAGTCGCGCCGTGGTAGTGTGTGAGGGGGGAGGGGGTTGATTTTGATTATATGGAATTCTTTAACGTGCACCTAAATACATGTAGACAAGGGTGTGTTTTTTTTCTTTTTAACCCGCATCGAAATGCGGCTGAAGTGGCCAGCAATCGAAGCCATGCACTCGTACTTAGCAGCAAAGCACCGCAGTCAGTAAGCCAGCAGTCGGGTTCGTACAAGGCTGGCTTTACATTAAATCGGTAGTGCAAATACGAACGTATACCCTCGGTTATAGAAATGCACACAACGCTACGGACGTCCCCAGCTTAGGGGCGGTCTCCACACTTTTTTTTTTAATATCGTTGAGCGATGAGATGTCCTTCATATGACGCTACAAACTATAACTCGGTCTTAACACTCGAAAGTTGACTGTTACTACGTTGCGTTGCTGATCTCGAGGTCGTTATTTCAATCCCACGAAAGCACGATGGACACTGCGTTTCTTCTATTCTCTGACTCCCTTCACTTTGACGCTGAGCCGTGCTTTCTTAAAGGCTGCGGAAGCAATAGCGCCGCTTTTCTGGGACAGAATTCACAAAACTGTTCTTTGGTAAGTGCTATGATATGTACCGCATCGTGATTGGCTGAAATATTATCTTACAAAAATTTTTATCGAAAGCATAGGTCGGCAAACTCACTCATGAGTCGACTCACTCAGACAGAGATCGGGCCGTGAGTCTGAGTCTGAGTGAGTCCGGGTGAGTAATATTTTGGGGAGTTTTAGTCGGAGGTGTGTCCGGCTGAGGAAAATTTTAGTGAGTCTGAGTCCGAGTTTGCCCTAAGCACAACATATATTTCTTGAGTGAGTCTGAGTGAGCTCCACCTGAGTCTGAGTTGCCGATCTATGATCGAAAGACGTTTTTGTGAATACGGGCCCTGTTCTTCACAAAACCACTCCCCAGCCCTAGCCACGGAGCCTCACGCTAATGTGAGCGGAACCCTAGAATGATCGGGCATAGGGCATCGGGGTGCGTGTTAAAGAACCACAGGGGGTCAAAATCTATTTGGAGTTTTACGCTATGATGTGAGCACATAACCAGACCGCGGTTTTAGCGCACAAAACAATGCACATTGTCTCATCCAGGTCACACTCACGCCTACGGCACATAAACCTTGTCAGATACGGAGGAACTGCACCGGGCGAGCTCGACTCCACAATAAATCGAGCCACGAATCGTCTACACTATACATATACACATTTCAGTGCTGCACCATAACCCGGTGTGCCGACACTATCGTTCACGCCGATTGCGCGCGGTCTACGCGCGTATCTGCGAACCCACTCGCGGCGGGCGCAGACGCGACTTCAATAAGTAATTTCCTTTGCAAGCGCTGCGCCGCCAATATAAGGATCGCGCTTCGCACGGCCCAAAGCACACATAGAGAGGATTGATAGGCGCCCGAATATCTCGAAGCGCGCGTTTAAGTATGCGGCGAAAGCAAAGGTAGAACTGGATGGCACCCAACCCGGGGCCCCTAAACGCATTCGACGCGCTGTCACGAACACGGGCTTCGTTCGACGCTCGGGCCTTACTCCGGCGCTTCGGAACGGTGAACGGCATCTACGTAGCATGCCCACGTGCCGTTGTGTACGTTATCATCTATCAAACTGCCAGATTGTGCACGAGGCTCGCGACTCCTTTGCGCAGCCTTCCTCCATGTATGTTTAGAAGGCGAGAAACGGTTGGAACGAGAAGTACATACATAACATGCTGAACCGTGAGAAATTCGCTCACCGCCCACTATATACGCTCTCTTCCGGTACAACATTCTTGCAATGTAGGGTGCTAAGATCACCGGCGGGCTTGACTCCGGTGAACCTCACGCATGTATCTCTCTGTGCACCTGAGTGCGCGCATACACGATACGCATTTAGCAAACGCGTGTTTTTGGTGGTGCGAATTTGAATGGAAGCGTGAACCGCTCTGTCTTGGACCTAGCGTGGTCGCAGCATTTTAATTACGCGCATGCTCGCTGCACTTCGAGAAGACCGCACTGATTAACGCACGGATCCTCGTGACTTATCGATAATCTGGCGCGGCAAGGAATCGACGGGGAGGAAAACAAGGTCCGCGGCACTCGAGGCCGCAGTGCTCGAGGCTACGTGCCACGCGTGTGTTCGACGGTGGGCACCGAAAAGTCGTAAATGTGCGTTTCCGCCTACTCCTCCGGAAGGGGCTAAATTTTTACTGTGTGCGGTCAAGCGCCGAAGTCCTCTTTCGAGTAGTTCTCGTGATAGCCCACTAATACACGCACCACTTCCATCCACAGCCTTTATTTCGAGATTATTCTTGCTTAGTTTCTTTGTGAAACGGTGGTCGTCAAAGTTAAGGAAGCGCCGGTCGCCTCCTGTGAAGCTATAAGAGCAGATGCCATGGCTCGTTGTTTTTCCTTTTTTCTTTGGAGATGGAGAGATTACGTAAGTGTGAGTGATCTTTAATCAAATGGCGTCAGAGACACTGATCAAAGAAGCTGAGCCTGCGACTCTCTAGGCTGTACACCCGTAAAAAATAACGATGAGGAAAGTTAAATGAAGCTTTACGATTATGATAAGGGGGGGGGGAGGCGAAGGTTCATCGCGGCGTCCTCCCTCCCTATTAAGTCAATGTATGGGGCAGACTTTGCGTCCCCCCTTAGGTGACTAGGGGGGCGGCCGCCCCCGTCCCCCCTCTGTGCACGCCTATGAAGATAAGCATTTACCTGTGCTATGTACACAAATGATATGTGCGCACGTTTGCACTACGTGTTCACTATGTTTTCTGTACGAAGAGAAACTATTTTGATGATCACCCCGATGCCGTACAGAACTATTTTCAGCCACGCATGCGATTTCATTTCTCGCGACGGCATACTATATACCATTGACTCTTCCATGCATGGTGAAAACGCACGCAAAGCTGCCGTCGCTTTCAACCAAACGTGCGCAGGGACGTTGTGCTGCCAGTAGTGATGCAGAACTATCGATGGTATTATCGATACTATCGATAGCTGAGTCACTATCGAACTATCGATGGTAAAAAATACTATCGATAGCCTATCGATAGTGGAAAATTCGATGGTACTATCGATAGTATAAAATCATCAGCACGAACTCATTGCAGAATAAACTTGGTTCCCCGCGCGCGTGGTACATGGTGGATCCGGAGGAGCAGGCTCAAGGACAAGTAAGTTGACATGCTTGTGTTCTTCACCTCAGTGCTTTGCTGACACATGATCATAGAGTGAAACTGTTCAGCTGTAGCGGAAAACAAGGCGTGGAACTGCGCGGCTTCAAATTTATATTGCATTTTATGATTTCAACATTTAAAAAAAATATCAATAACTAAGATTGTTAATTGCAAGGTGTAACTGGTTGTTTTTCGGTGTGAATTTATTGATGGACATATTCCGCCATTTTCACTGCGTAAATAACTTATTTCTTTCGCCAAAAGTGGCTCACAATTTAAGCGAAGCTGATAGTAGGCTATCGCAAATATTTTGGCAATATGGCCGGCCAGCAACAGCATCATTATTCCCTCCACTATCGATAGTGCCACGCCCGCTTCTTGTTTTATGTATTTGGATTTGACCCGCAAAGACGGTTAGCCACGCTCGACGCTGACCACACCGCAGTGTTCGAGAAGCTTCGCGATTGTAGTAGATCATTTTGTTAACATTGCGCGCAGGACGCGAATAGTCAAGATTATTCCAGAGCTTGCGCGATCACCAGTGATAAGGCTGGAAAGTTCGGTGCATGATATATGTATAAAAGACGGCGCGTCCCAGCGATCATCAGATTATCGACGGCCGACGCTCTGTTCGCCGCTATCAGTACACAGCGTGCCTTGCTTGCAGTTTCACTTTCCGTTTCCCGGCCACAAGTTCGGTCAAATAAAGAGTTACGCATTTCCAAGTCCTCCTGGAGTCTTCCTCACCGTCACGACCACGTGACAATAGTATTGTCACGTGGTTGTGACGGTAAAAAATGCTGCAGCAAGACTGGGAAATACGGAGCTCTTTATTTGGGCGAACGTTTGCCAAGAAAATCAAAACTCAAAATACAAGCCATACACGCTGCGCGCGAGAACATTCGTCGGGCGTCGAGTAATCTGATCATCGGTGGAACGCGTCGTCCTTTATAAATCAGTCATGGAACCTTCCAGCGTTATCGCTGGTGCTCGCGTAAGCTCTCGAATAAACTTGACTATGCTCGTCCGGCGCGTAATCTTAACAGAATGATCTCAAACAATCGTGAAGCTTCTCAAACATTACGGCGCGGTCAAAGGGTACTAAGAGTCTTTGTGGGTGAAACCCGAATACATGAAAACAAAGCAATAAACACGTGTCGCAGCAGTATCGCTAGTAATATTAACTATGGTGCTACCTATTGCACTATCGATAGTTTGTCGTTAGTAGTACTATCGATAGTTTATTTAAACTATCGATAGTTTCATGAAAACTATCGATGCTATCGATAGTCTATTTACCGATAGTTCTGCATCACTAGCTGCCAGGCAACGTGTTCAGAGTGAAGACTCGGGGGCCGAATTCGCAGAGCTGTTCGTAAGTGCTCTATGTAAGTGGCCTGCTATCTTCGGTAATGCTGTGTCAGGGTTGGCTAACTTTGCCTTAGGAACAATGCTAGCGTAACGAGGTTTTTTGAATTAGGACCAAGTTCAGATCGAAATAACACCGAAGAAGAAGCGTTACACGAGAAATAAAGAAGTGAATAAACAGGCGAAATATTAGTCGTGCATACCTGAAACCCGCAATTTAAGAGGCAGTAATGACATCTAAAGCAGTAATACAAAAGCAGGGCACGGTATCATCACGTCCTAGTGTAGCGTAACGTGTCATTGTTTTACGAAATGACATTCCGCCCTTATGTTTCAGCGGTTTATTCGAAGGCATGTCATCAAACTGCATTTCCGGTCAAGGTGGTTACAATGTAAATATTCGTTTCGCCCGACACCACTTTTGTCTTATTATTGACTTGCCATAATCGGTTGATAAAAGGAGTCGGAGCATCTCTCGTAACACTGTTAAAGTTCGAAAATAAATGTGCCATTGGAACAGAAACGTTGCATTATCCAAATCGAAATTCTCGTTGGAGCCCTGCACATAACATTCGTGCTACCGCACTGCTGATGTACTCTTCGGCGATCACCCACGGCCCGCGAAACCACGAAGTGCTTATATTTTACCTGAATGTACACTCTAAGAAAAACAATAAATAGTGTGTGTGACTCATTTCGGGTAGTCCTGATTTGCTACGTAGGCTATATGAATCTCCTTAAAGAGGCACGTTGACCCTCTTGCGGGTCACACGACTCTCAGAAGAGGGTATAATGACCCCCAAAGAGAGTTGACGAGCCTCTTTAAAGAGAGTCATATACGTGGCAAGCCAGAACTCTCCAAAAAGAGTTAAAGGGCTCTTTTTTTTTTCCTTGGAGTGTAGAATTTTCCGTTAAATTCGAATAACCTGCTTCGTCTATCGTGACAACGAACTAGGAAGAACTGATAGCAGTTATCAACGACCCAACCAACAAAACTATTTCACACTTTGTGAAGCAAAAGTAGTGTAGCGTTAAATGCAAGCAAGATAAACTTTGTAACGAATATTTTATGCAAAGCTGCGCACTCACTGTGGTGACTCAGTTGCTATGGCATTCTGCTGCTCAGCAGCCCTAGGTTTCAGAGTCAGTTCCAGGCCAGTGAAGGCGCTTTTCTAGCGTTGTGAAATGCAAAAAGAAATGCCCATGTACCTTGGTTTAGATCCAAGTCGAAGACAGAATCTCAGGTGGCCGAAATGAATTGTGAGCTCTTCACTTCGGCGTCCCTCGTAATAAACTTTAACTTTTCTGAACATGGAACTGAGCGTTGCGTTATATTGTAGTTATTTTTGCAATATACAGGTTCCATGGTCATGTCAAATATGCCACATATTTTGCAGCGAAGCTGCATATGGCTTGGCGAAACCAAAATTCGTCCATCCTATGTTGGTTGGTTGGTTGTTCCTTAGTAACCTGGTGTGTGCAAAAACTCCTAGCGCGTATGTGTCACAGGAACTGGGCAAATCCCACCACTGGTCCACTAAAAATGAAGGCAACATACGTGTGGCAGACACCAATTAAAATTTCTGGACAGAGGTAACCAATAATTAAGAAAGCCTTTAATGAACCGTTGGCATCAGTGCTGGGCAGTATCGAAGATACATGTATCTTAGATACTATCTTAGATACTTTATGGGTATCTTGTATCTGTATCGCGATACGTCTCGAAAGAAGAGTATCTGTATCTGTATTTCCGATACATTCGATAACGTATCGTGTATCTTAAGATACAAGATACTTCTATCGCAACACAACCGTGCGAAACAATAATCGCTGGCCAATCTCCGCTTTTCAAGCTGCTACTGGATTCACTAAGCCATCTGAATAAGTCTAAGGGCAGTGACGTTATTTTATTTTTACGCCAGAGTCATCCAGTGATGGTAGAAGATCAGGAAGACAAGCACGCGGACATCTACGCCCAGCGCACGTACCTTTTGTTTTCTCTGTTTCTTTTCTTTTTAGTTGCGCCAATGCCGCGACACTTGCTCTTAGCCACTGCCTTCTGCCGCGTACTCCACTGCATGCGGGGTCTATCGCGCAAATTCTGATGTAACAGTGTCGTTATTGAAGATTCTTTTGCGTCTTGCTCGTAACGAAATGTGATGCGTGTAAGAATGGGGTGCTTTGCGTCGCGTGGATTTTACATATCAGTGATTTGAAGGATCTCGTGGATGTAAGTTTGACTTGTATGCAATGAATTAACTTATATGCAAATAAGATTCTAACAACTTTAGCGCCACGGGTACCGATGCTAGATCTAATAGAGCAAGCGTTTACCTAACAGAAAACATCCTGGCGTACCATATTTTTAACGTCCATCTACATTTATGCAAATAATTTATGAAATCATAATTTGATTATTAGCGCAAGTGCTTTTTTAGCTGTCATTTTGCATCACATGCATTACCTAGGTTTACCACTGTTTTTCCGGTCTGGTCACTGCAGTATATCTTTTGTAACGCGCTCCCAAAATAAGATTTCTGCTTTATTCTTCTGTCTGCTTTATTTCTACTACTGTTTACACATTTACACGTTGCCGAGGCGATTTTGAAAACAAATATATTATTATGTGGGCGTGTCTTGAGTATACAGTACAAAATATTTTGCTTGCCGCTTAAGAAAATAGAGAAATTGAGTTTGCATTATAACAATGGAAAGCATTAGGAGCCATCTTAAAAATGTTAGGAAGGGGATTAAATAAACGTTGTTTTACTGAATGCTCCGTTTTACTCATAAGCGTCCCAACAAGCTGTTTCAGGCAATTTTCCATAGGCACTGAATTTTCTATTGTCTCAACAGGTAAGTTGACGATACTTCATGCTCGTAGCTATTAAGGGCGCCGTCTGTATTGCATTTCTGTGCTCATTCAATGTGAATGTTTGACACACAACCACCTCGATACTTTATCTATATTTGTTTTCTTGTTTTAGGCCTTCTTAAATATTCTTCATATTACTAATCGCCACGTAATGGGAGCTATAAGCGGCAATAGCGCGTATAGCGGCGGTGCCGTGCGACGCTTTGTGCAACTATACAATACGCCTGAGACATTTCTGTGTTCGACGTGTCCTCTCGTTGAAGAAAAATTGCTAAAATATTGCACGTTAGTGAGTATATCAACAAAGAATCCCTTAGGCCAGCAGCTATGTAGAACATGGAAATTTATTGCAATTTTACGTCATCTATACGTATACACCAGGGGTCTAAAACTCAGCTTATAGCCGGCGGGCCGCAGTCGCGAAATTTAGCTCCAAGGGACGGGACAGTGAAGATGGTGGGGTCGGAGAGAGTTTGAACAAAATGACGTTGCCATTTGAAAGGAAGGTTTTCCCATATTTCATATATATTTCATTTCTGAAGTGGATTTGGAGTCAGGAATCGAGAAACTTCGATACCGATGTACACAACGAGTAAAATCTGGACGCGGATTGAAATATGTTTTTGTTCCACGGTTATGTCTCGGCACATGCTGACCACATATTGCTCACGAAAGAAATGCTTGAGACCAGTCATGTCTGCGTAGCTCACCAACATACTTATTTAGAAAATAAAAACAAATGACACGGAGACGGTCATGTGTGCCGGCCGGGCCGCTAGCGAACGGTCTCAAACCCCGTATACACCATGCGTTCCCCCCTCCCTCCCCCCTCAAAAAAAAGTCGCTATTATCGTTGTTGCTGCTGTACACCTGTCCGGATATACGGTATTGTGCAAACTGTCTTTTACAGACAACGTAAAAATCCACACCGGTATTTGCGCCGTCGTGCGAAGGCTTCTTATTGACGTCATTGTGATTATATGGCGACCCGCTAGCTGGTCGGCAAGCTCAGCAGCGACTCCCATAAATTACACAAATGACAAGCAGGAACCGCTGTCAGTGAAGTGTATAAAGAGTTGCCCTGTGAAGAAGCTAAAACAAGCCCCAATAAGTTGTTTTTGAAGGAAACTAATGTACTTTGAGCAAGAAGGGCAAAACTTTTAAGACACTAACAGACATTTCATTCAAGTGAAATAAAATATGTCACAGTTAGGAAATCTTGAAGCATACATTTTCGTGTATAGACGTTTGCTACATTGTATGGATCTATAATAAGAAATTTGAGAATGTATCGAAGTATCTTAAGATACAATTGCCAAGTATCGTATCGGATACAATTATTGCGGCAGTATCTTGTATCTGTATCTCCAATACTTTTTGCCTCAGTATCTTGTATCGTATCGCGATACAATTTCAAAGTATCTTTGCCCAGCCCTGGTTGGCATTAACCCACTGACGAACATCCGGGCCCGCACGTATCAGCTTCGCTATCTGAACGGATTGCTTGGGCGGCGATTTTTCTTTTTTTTTTACTTAATAATGCGATACCAATATTTTCGTGTTTAACTTTCCTGTAGAGATGCGTAGCTGCAAACTTCACCTTTGAATCTCACCGCAATCTCGGCACCAGCAGCTGCCGATTCACCCTTGCCCTCTAATAACGACAATGACCCAGAGCTGCCTGTGACACCTTCTTCATTATAGAACACACTTATTACACTTTACATTTCATAACACATACTGCACAGAGGTATACTATGCGTCGACACTCGACCTTGAAGATGTATGTCATCTTTTGAGGTACAGCATAAGAAACAAAAATTTGCAGCACACTATAAGAACAATCAGTCGGGGGAAAACGAAGAAGAAATGCAGATAGGCACGCACAAATCACGTGCTTCACGTTACCACGCGGCCTTCCGTAAGCGACCAAGGCAGCCGGGCGCTCGACATTTAAATCTCGCTGGACGTGCTAGGTGGACTGGGGCGGTCCGTTCCTTCAAGGCCGACGTAGCCCGATACTCTGCAGGATGCACGACAACGCCGAACAGCGCCAGGTCGGCCGGCATCGCGGGCTCCGTATCCCGGCCGAGCGGCTGCCAGAGCTGTTCGGCGCCCAGATCTTTCGCTTCTTGCCGGGCCTGGAGGCGTCGGGCGTCTCCGAGACACAGGAGCCGTCTTCCTCGACGGCAAGCGCTCATCTTTGCCATTGACGAGCTAGTTGGCATGGTCTTAGTTAACAACCTTTATGGCTTGACTTTCTTGCTTTGGGGCGGAGATATTCCCCTCTACATTGCCGGCCTTAAGGAAACGTGTGTTGGTACATCTCGTAGCCGATATGTGGCTTCAATCAATCAATCAATCAATCAATCAATCAATCAATCAATCAATCAATCAATCAATCAATCAATCAATCAATCAATCAATCAATCAATCAATCAATCAATCAATCAGTATAGGTCATACTGAAATCGCAATCGGTCGGTCACAATCTGTCAGTACCGATCGACAAGTTCGTAGTCAACCACGCGTGCCTCTCATATAAACATGCCGTTTGCCCTTATTGATTTGGAGCCACTTGTGAGGCGACGACGCACCTTGAGTCGTAGTGCTCGTCCAATAAGTCGTCATTACGTGACTTAAGCGCGAACCACACAAAGTTAGATCGAGTCGCCCACATTATTACTCGTTTATGGGCCTATATAAGGCGCTAGGCGTTCACAGTTAAGAGAATGTCGAAACCGACTCTGTCGCAAAATTCACAGCCGAAATACATTTCACGAATGAGTATACTTAGAGATCAGAGTTGACTGCAGGGAACTGGGTCATTTGGTAAACTACGGCAGAACAGTACCAGTTGCGGTAGCTATACTTGGGCGATCCTGTGCATCTTCATCTTTACCCACAGCTCGAACGAGGCAAGGAAACCAGAAGGACAGCGCAATACGAGCAGCATTCATGTTGCGTCATTCTTCTGATGTCATCCTTGTTTCGTTCGCGCTGTGAGTAGACACGAGCACCGAATGACCACAATGACACAAGGAAGCGAGACGCACAAAACACGGCGTTCTTTGCCTCCTCTGCCCTCATTTTGGTTTGGCACTGTTAACCTTTTCGTCATGTACACTTGAAGCAAGCGTCTATTTTTACCCACTCTTAATCACCAGTTTGAGGCCATGTGTAAGCCACTACTTGCTTTAATATTAATTTCCTCTTACGAAATCACATCGAAGACTTTCTGCGAGCATGGTTGGGCGATCACGGTGAGGTCGTCGTATTTCACGTTTGCTTCTTGGCTCCTCCCCCTAGAGATGGCATAGAAAGAGTTCACAGTTTGTTATACGTTTTGCCTTAGCGGTTCCTCGTGTGAATGTGTATTGTTTCTTGCTCCTCTTGGGCTTTTGCGATTGCAGACAGCGTCGTCTTCGGTGGGATCGGCCGAATCCAGGCACCTGTACAGCGTCCAGCTTCCCTCGCTGACTTCGGCCTCCTCGAAGATGGCGGGAAGCGAAGAGGGAGGCCTGGCTGCCCTCTCCGGCGAGAGTCGCCTCCTGCTCAAGGTAGAACATTAAGGCTGAGCGTTGGGCTAAGTGGTGCAGCATAATTCTATGTTTTCTCAGCGCGAGGAGCATGTACGACATTAAAAAGACACACACAGCTCACCTGTAAAAGGATGTAAGATTGGGCGAGTTGAAGGTTCATATTTAAAGCAGTGCAAAAGACAATGTGCTGAACTAACAAGAGACATGTCTGTTGTTAGTTCTGCGCCTCGTCCTGCAGACTTCTTTATCTTGTGCTCCCGTTTTACAGCGAAAGCTGTTATGAGATCACAACAACGGCCGTTCTTGGCGCCGTAGTTCGCCGCCGCCGCCGGTGTCCGTGACCTCTATCGCGCGAAATAAGGAAAAAAAAAAGCACTAAATAAGAAAAAAGAACGCCAGGCCTGCGCGGAAAGTGCAACACAGTCACAGCGAAAGCTGGAACAGCGGCATTTCTAGAGCTCGTTATAAACTCTCTTGTGGCTACTAATACAAGTACACTACCAACGCACCCACTACGCCACAAATCATTATTTTTGTGAAGTTGGGAAGCACCCACCACATTATTCGTCATTCTGCGGAGAAGCGAGGTACCATCTGTAACGCATTATGCGCACTTTGTTGCTGCGACGGTTGATGACGATGAAGAATTATGGCTGAGCCCTTTGTAATAGATTGGAAGCTTTAAACGAGCCACTAGTTACGTAATTCGCACTGTGTGACGCTTGGTCGTTATTTAACTCTCCCACCAAGCTTTATAACATAGGGTAACGTGAGAAAGAGAAAGAGGGAGGGAATTAACTTTATTGAGATCCTGAGGAAATGGATCATGTGGGCCTTATGGGCTTCTTTGGCAACTAATAGAAGTGCACTTGCGAGGAACCCACTACGCTATAAATCAATATAATTTTTGTGAAGTAAGGAAGCTAGCCACTATGCAATTTTTCGTCATTCTGCGGAGAACCGTGGTACCCGCTAAACACCTGTAAGTAGCTGTGCCATGCGCAGTAATCGTTCAATGATTCACACATCTTGTCACCTTGGGGCGACAGTACGACAAAAGGCACGTCGTGTCAAGCGTTTCGATATCAAGGGATGGTGTTCGGTAAGTATGGAACGAGGAAGGAGGGCATCTTCTTTCCGAAACCACCGCAATCGTCTCGCTACAGTAGATAACACGGGCTGTATCAATCGGAAGACTACGTTCCCGTATGATCTTCTCTGAATGACCGTTCCGAAGCGCTGTTTAGTTCAGGACTGTATGCCCGATGACAAACTATTTGATAAACTCGGAAGTTGAAGTCTGTTGGGCTGTAACGTATCGCATTTCTTTCATTTTTGCCCTAGGGCTGCTCCGCGGGATCGACGGCCAGCGGATCGGAGGCGGACACAATGCACGCCTCGACCAGGGCCATACTGGCGTAAGTCTTATTGTGCGACTTACAAAAAATATTTGGCGAAGTTTGCACTAAGCCGCGCAAGGCTTGAAACAGCGAAACTAGGTGATTCTGAAGACTAATCTGGTTGCGTCTAGGTCGTTTCGTAGGCCTTAGCTAGGTGATGGAGGTTCTAGTTTGCTTCTACGTTTATTCTCAGCGCAGAGAGTTCCACTTAAGCCACAGACAGTCACAGACACGACACGGTTGTCCAAAGTCCAGGGACACTAACTCGCGCTGAAACCAAGCCTTCGCACCTCTCATAGATCTATGGGCACGTCGTCGTTGGCGTAGGCCTTCCATAGCTTCGGGGTCTTCTCGCAGCCGTCATTGCCTTTCCCGTTATAGTATTCTCTCGTTGTACACACTCAGGGTCTTCGGCTCGCAGCCGTCGCTTCGCAGCCATTTGTTGGGCTAACTGTTGCCTTAATTTTTAAGTGTTTTATGCCGGGGTCCACCAAGACTTTCATGACGTTCTTCCGTCACGGAAATACGTCAGCAAAATGAACACCATCAAATGGCAAAGAAAAAATTCCGTTGCCAGGAGTCGAACCTATGACCTCTCTGTCTGCGACGATGGCTGGCGGGCGTTTAGCCCACTGAGCTACTGACAAACAAATAACGGACGCTACATGAACGCGCCTTGTATCTTTCACACTTTCCTCTCACAGTGCACTTGCATGGATGAATGGATGGATGCTATGAGCGTTCCCTTTAAAACGGGGTGGTTACATGTGTGCCACCAACCTCCTTGGTGCCACCAGGCTCTAAACACAAAACAAAACAAAAAAAAACGCGCCGTTGCTGCGATCGTCCCCTTCCGCGCGTTTCCAATAGAAGTGTAATTTCATTTAACACACCACGAGGTGGTGGCTTAAGCCCCAGCCTCGCTCATAGCATCCATCCATATCGAAAAATAGCTCTCCGACGCTCGCCTGGCTGTCGCACCGCGTTCGCCGCTCGCCCTGCGAGAATTAACTGCCAGGCTAGAGGGAAGACACAACGCGCGTAGCGTTTCTCTTCGCGTTCCACAACGCTTTGGAGGAGTGCATACCGAGTATCTGTTTATTATGTGCTTGTTGGTGCCATATGTGCGCGGGATTCACAATATGTGATGTCCACGTATATGTTAAGAACTTCAGCTACCGCAAAAGATTAAATCATGATCGTGGGCGTTAGTCGTCGGTACGGAGATGTGTCACTAGGCGCCAACGCGAGTGCGTCCACATCAGGCGGTGCTACATCTGCCAAACAACAATAGACATTATACAAGCTCTGATATACCAATGCACTAAAGCAATCGACTACTTCTGTGACGACACGTTTCCCTTTCGTGTTATACCGATTCCTATGACAGAGGGATCAACCATCTTTTATTGGTTCAGTGGCGAGTAGTGGGATTTACCCAATTTCTGTGGCACATACCCGTTTATGATGATGATAGTTTTCTGAATAGACTTACAAGGAACGATTTGCAAACAACTTCGCTGTTAAAAGTAATCCCTGTTGTGCCGCGCGGCAAAAGGGCACAACATATGGCGCATTTTCTAACAGTGCAACTGGATGCTCTGCTGACTACCACTGAACCGCCCCCCTCCCCCCACCCGTATCATCCACTCCTCTTCCCCTTCCCGCCTCCATTCAAAGCTGATACTTGACACCCCTTTAGCTGTCTCTTAGTGCTATCTAACTCAAGATGTGCCCAACTTCAGCAGTATGGTCGCACTGTACACCGAACTTTTCGGGTGAATTCGTGGAAATTGTGAGTGTGCAAATTTTGAGGGTCACACGAAACATAGTAGCCTTAATATTCGTGCAACCTACATTCAGAGTACGAGCGCTGGACGTTTCCTACGCCCTCCTAGCTGTCCACGGGAAGAGAGAAAAAAAAAGAGAATTACTGGTGGATGTCAAGGGCTCCGACAACACAGGCGCCTGCGAACGGCACGGGACTCCAGAAGAGGTGTGAGACTCTGGTGGAAGACAGTGTTCTTTCGATACCTATAGACATATTCTCGTTTTAGCTATTTGTTCGTAGGGCACAAGTTTAGCCGGACTAAGCGCTTAATGAAAAGTGTTTTCTTAAACTGTGCGTGAAGATATTGCACAACGCAGGGCGAATAAGGAACCAATGCATCCTCACTAAATACCTATATCTCCATGCACTTGTAAGTAGGCGCTACAGCAAGTGCTGTTGTTGCTCTATAAAAACTTGAACGGCGTACAAGCATGCAGCCGGGGAGAGAGTGTCTAATATAATCAAGCTTTAGCCCGGCCAATATTTCACGACAAAAATGTTGCAGGACAGGTTCGAAATATGCAACCTTCTGCAAGTTCTTTCGCTTTTTGTTTAAGATGTACAGTGCAGCCTTTCGTCCTTAAATGCAGGATACGCCAGAGCCGCATCCTGGGCATGCCGATGGCCTACTACGCGCTCCTCCTGGCCAGCATGGCGCTGTGCGCCTTCTCCTATTCCTACGCATCCAGGACGAGTGAGTCGTACTATGTTGCGTCCGTGCAGGTGCGCCGACGTAGACACATTCAGGCCCAGCTCCGATTTCTGATAACCTACAGCTGTTCGCTCTGATTTTTATAAGGACTAAACCCTTGAATGCTAGCAGTACGATTCACTAAACAGAAAAGCTCACCACCACTAAACGGCATGACATAGCCACATGCTGTGTACATCGCAGTGATTCACCCAGATTGTCAGCGTTGAGGCACTGGGGCGTGCAAATAGAGCTGTAAATGGCGGCCATTTATTACGTACGGTGTCGCTTTGTCGCATATTCATTAGCCGCTTGGCGATGAAAAAACTATAGGTGTATTCAGCGCTGTGACAACATTATCACATGTGTTTAACGAACGTCAGTGCTTCAGTGTCATTTCGCTTTGTGCAGTGCGCCAGAGGAGCGCAAGCTTCCCAGGCCGTGGTCACGTGGTCTCCAACAAGGGGCAAGGTTTGTTGTCGCCTTCCTGTTTCTTTCCCTGTATGTGAGTGCCTGTTTGTTTGCGTCTGTGTGCGTATGTTGTGCGCGATTATGCAAATGTGCCGCAACATGTCCCGCGTCGCTTTTGCTAAATGTGCGAGGCGTCGCTTTTCCGTTATATTCCCTAATCGCTTGCCGAATGAACACGCTTCTTGATAACGTAAGCAATGATGAGGACAAATTCGTTCAATGAAATGTTTCGTTTGGGGTGTTTATTTACAATGTATTAGTTTTAGTGGTCCGTGACACGTCTTAGTGGTCCGTGACAACTATAGCCATGACAACGGGCTGATGACGCCATGAATGGAGAGCCTAGTGGATTCAGCCCCGGACATTGTTGCACAAAGCTGCTCAGTTGTTGCGTTTTCTCATTTAGGATATATAAGGGTATGACATGCTTAAATGACTAATTCACTATTTTTGTATTTCGAATTAGTTTTAATCTTTCTTTCTTTCTCTCCCTCTCTGTGTACTCATTATCAGGGTTATTACAGGCCACGCCGTAACGGTGAGTAGTGGGATCTGCCCAAATTATGTCGCACATACCCGTTCATGATGATGATAGTTTTCGCACACGGTTACACACTTTACAACGAGCTATACTCTGTTTCATACATCAGATGCAACGCTACGGAAGCTAGCGAGACTTCTTGCTGTAGAATCGTAGCACTAAGAAATAGTACAGTGAATTTACCACCCGTAATGTGTTTTATTTTTTCGTTCATGGGCTGTGTAATAAAGGTGATTTGTGTCCAAGAAATGAACGAATCCCGTTATTGACACTGTTGTTGATAGTTTGTTTTGGTTCGCTCAGCGTCTCTTTCTTTTTTTGTGTTATGGCCTCCGCGATTAGCACTGGCAGCGCGCAGCCGGAACTAATCGCGGAGGCCAAGCAGAAGACAGGCGGACTTACACACTTTGCTGGCCGAACTTCTTGCATAGCTTCCACAGCGTTGCACCTGATGTGTGAAACGGAGTATAGAACAGCTTCGCTGCTAATAATAATAATAATAATAATAATAATAATAATAATAATAATAATAATAATAATAATAATAATAATAATAATAATAATAATAATAATAATAATAATAATAATAATTTCCATCGCTCTTTCTCCAAAACCATAAGCCATTGAAGCCTTCAAAGCTATAGGCATGTATAATCGTAGTAACTCAATGCTGAAGTAGAAAGTAGGAAATGGAGCTGTCCGGTTTTTGTATTAGCTACGAAAAACAAAAGCGAAAGCCTAAATAACAAAAGGTGTTGGGGAAATTGGACGAGGCCTAAAGAAGCGCATTATTGTTGTTTCACAGTTCGCCTGGCAGCAGGCAGCACCAGCACGAAGCAGCAAAAGCATCCCTGTCCTTTGTCTCACGACCGCGCAGCAAGTTTGCCGTGCCCGTAGGCACACCGCATCCGGGGAACAACAAGGGAATTGTTTTCCCTTCCTTCCCGTTTCTTCTCTTTATTTTCCTTCACTCCTTCTCGCGTTCGCTACCAGCACATTCTGTGTCCCGGTGCACGAAGACGTGGGGCACAGGGCGTGTCTTGGCGGAATGCAATTAACTCGTCGCACGCAGGCGCGCTTAGGAGAGCCGAACAAACGAACGCTGTTGAAATCAACAACAGCATCTACCGTACCGAGTCTTTACCGAGTCAAACGTCAGAGACGAAGAACACGTGTGTGCGTCCGCGTTGCCGTGCAATCTTCGTTTCCCTTTTACAAAAGAAGAAACCAGCTTCCACGAAGTAATGGTTCCGACTTGGCCCGATTTGTCTCGGCTTACGGCCTTTCTCGCTTCGGAGGCTCTCATGACGATGCCTTGCCGGTAATATCGGGCCTCGCTCTTTTGCAAATGTGGCCTCTGCACCCGGCACAGAGAGACGCGCGTTCGTCGCTTTAACGGAAATGAACCGCCGAATTGGAGATGAGCCGGAAGAGTTCCCGACACTTTCTACTTCACTTGGAAAAGGAGAATCCAAACATCGAGCCGTGTTACTCGTAATCGACTATGCGTACTACCGTCGTCGGGTCTTTTGCGAGTCGCGTTACATTTCGTCGTTTTGGGGAGTAAAACCATTTTGGAAGTTAATACGCGCACTACTGCCGCGTTAGGATGCCCGGGTATTACCTTTCAAGACCTCTCACATAAAGGTACACATATACAGCCTAATGTTGATCAGACCACATCTTTACGCAGAACTATCTTGCCATTTATTTTCTGCGCCATATCTCCCGTAAAATTACGTACGATTATCATCCACTGAGTATCGCATCTTACGGTACCTCACACATGAGTGTTTCTGTTTTCAAAAGAAACTTTGGTTAAAAATGTCTCACTGAAAGAGGACCTTTTTCCTACTTGGCCGTATTTCTGTTGCACGTTCGCCAGTATCATGTCGCATGCTACGCTGCGCTTTATGATACCATGCCACATCTTCTGTATTCTTTTACTAAAATAATGTGGGGCTATGGGGTCACCTGGACCCGAACCCTTCCCGCCATGATGGAGAAAAGAACGTACCAAAGCTCTCATAACAATTGGCGAGCGAGTTCTGTTTTCATACAATGGCAAAAAAAAAGAGCGGTTTGAATCGAACCCTCACACAGTCAGTCATTGCATGGTAACTTTCAAGCACGACAATCTCGATGCAAATCTAATTTAGTGCAGACAAAAATATTGATCTTCTGGTAAAACCAATGCAGTGTTTAACCAGAGTTCGCGGAACCAATCAAGATATTGAATCATACAAGAAAAGACAAGAAGTGCTTCCAGCCAAAGAAGGGGGCAAAAAAGCCTACCGCTAACGTCGGCGGGACTGGGAGCAATAACTTCCGGTTCTCTCTTCTCTACGCCGCACAGCAATTGCGGGCTTCTTGTGAGGGGCGTCGACCTTGCTTCCGGTCATGCACGTGCTTCCAGTTGCAGCTCAGTGGGCAACTACCCTTCCTTCACCCCCCCCCCCCCCCACACACACACACATTATGACTTAGCACCCAGTCGGCGCATCTTGCTGGTAAAACTCCATTCAGCACAGCTTGGTTGACGTTTCAGTGGCTCCGTCTTTGCAGCGTTATTACGCAAGCCCTTAGCCCGCACGAGCACAGTCATGAAGGAAACAGTTAAACAAATTGCGCATGTTCAAGCTCCAATCCAAGTTCCAATCAGCTCCGCCTGCGCTGAACACGCGCGAAGTGAAACTATCTCAATATACGTTTTCTCTCTCTGCGCAGTGATTTCATGCTGATGAGTTCTCGCCGAATGGGGTGCAGCAGTAAATAGAACCAAACGAACCGAGTCCGGTTAATTACACTCTTACGAAAAGTCATTCACCAACGAGAAGCCTTTAAAGGTTACTGCGAAGGTTTGGTTTCGGACGAAGCGTAGTAGATTACAACTGATGGTACTGCTCTGTGCGGCAGCGCTTTAAAAAAAGCTCTTGCTCTATATAGCCTGTCTCCGCTTACTTCTATTCCCGGATATTCCAAAGCCTAAGAGTATCACTGAGCGAATAATAAGGCTTTAATGCGCCTGGTTATGTTCATGCTGTGCTCACTGTAGCGGGTGCGGAAGGGCCATTACTGCTAACTTCTTTATTTCTATACAATTATTGCATCCTTATGCTGCCGTTTCGCGTTCGCACTGCTGCGTGGAGGTGCATATAAAATTACAACGCGGGGGACTGTATATATATATATATATATATATATAATATATATATATATATATATATATATATATATATATATATATATATATAATATATATATATATATTATATATTATATATATATTATAAAGCTGTTTATTGACGGCAATGGTCGACGAAGCACAACGGCGACAGTCAAGACAGAGCGCGGACTCTGAGCGCGAGAGCGTGCTCTCCGAGAAGAGCTGAAGAGGACGACCCATTACAGACTTCGAATGCTCGCTACAATATATACATAAATATATATATATATATATATATATATATATATATATATATATATATATATCTATATAATATATATATATATATATATATATATATATATATATATATATATATATATAAAATCTGTTTGGGTGCAACTGCAATCTAGTGCCATCTAGCCGCCTCGTGCAGAAGCTAGCAATGTGATCATACACTCACTGTCTACCAGTTCCTGCCAGCGCGCATACTCCATAAGTTGCGTATTCCTACTAAACTTGTCGGTACTTGTACACAGGAGCGACCATAGTCCATTTCATGTGCCTATCAGTAGCTTAGCCATGAAAATCCTTAAACAGGATTTTTTCGACTAGTGGCCAACAATTCGACTCGTGGCCTTGTCTTCTTCAGGGAGCAACTGCCTTGAAGAAGCCTCCATCTTCTCCCAGTAGCCTAGATCGTATGATTTGGTTATTGGAAACATACGTCTAATGTTATTACCTGCCTCAAAGGGAGCACTGCATTCGATGAGACTTAGAGTAGCACATGATCTTCCACTGTTGATATTGGGAACGAGCAATGAGAAAATGCAAAACTGAACTGCCCAAGCTCTTAAGCTCCAATAAGGAATCTTTCCCTACCTTCTCTAGTACTTGACTATTTCGGTTTATGAGATGATACACGAGTTAGTGGGACAATAACTGTGCAAGCTGCAAATCTGACTTACAGACTTATCTCTGTCTCTCTGCGAGTGATGCCACTTCGCTTCGTTGTGAGTCAACAAGCAAAAGCAAAGGGTGCCGACAAAAGTGGTGCCATTCTGCTTGTGTTAGTGTGGGTAATCTAAACATGTGAATCTACTGATCTTTGATGTTTCAAGCTTTTGAGTATATTACTGCATATAGCATACAAAAGCCTGCCATCTCAGCGAAATTCAAAGATCAACTCTTAATGAAAACCAGCAGATAATGGCAGGGGATGCTAATTGCACTGTTTTAACTGTATTGTAGCAATTGTCGTGTCGATATGAAAAAAGTAAAGTGGATGAAAACACAACTTGCCACGGGCGCCGACCGAACCTGCAACCTTCGGATAACGCGCCCGATGCGCTACCAATTGAGCTTTGGCAGCGGTCGTCCTCTCGTCCACTTTATCGGGTATTTATGAGCATGAAAACCTGCAGGTTAGGTGTCTGCCGGCGGCAAGTTGTCTTTTCGGCCACATTATTTTCGTTATATATACATCATAATTGCTACAATACAGTCAAAACAGTGCAGTTAACGCCCCCTATCATTAGCTGTTGATTTTCACTAAGGCTGTATGAACAAAGAAACGACCCCCTAAAGTTACCTTCTTTCGTTCAAAGGTCCGCTCTTGTCATACGCATTCTCCCGTGAGCAATACCGAACCTAACCGAGCTCAACAGGGGCGTAGCCCAGGGGGGGGGGGGGGGGTTCGACCCCCCAACCCCCCCCCCCCCCCCGAAATTTTCAGGTTTGCTTGCGCATATATACACGCACACATACAAACGCACGCACGAACATACATATTGTATGGTTGAAACCCCCCCCCCCCCGAAAAAAATTTCTGGCTACGCCCCTGGAGCTCAACATGCGTTCAATTTTGTTAGCTTAATTGAAGCATGCCAAATGCTTGACTGCAGCATTATAGACGTCGAGCGTGCTCTAAATTATAAAGTGCAGTCGTCTTCGATCTGCACTGAAATTTATTTGGCCTGCACTGTCACTTAGCGCTAGCTAAAAGTGAGAATGCTGTAGAGAGGCAGAAGCTTTCCAAAAAAAAAATAAAAAAGAAATATATATATATATATATATATATATATATATATATATATATATATATATATATATATATATATATATATATATATATATATATATATGAGCCGCCTGATTTGCTACCCTACACTGGAGTAGGGAGAAGCTAGCAGAAAAGCAGTTAGGAAAGGAAGAAAGAATTAAAAAAAGAGAATAAGTGATAGGCGTGGACGCACAATAGTGTTCGTCGCTTATGCGCAGACAGTCACAAACGAGAGTTATTTTAGTGTTCAATTTTTATCTGGTTCTTGTAGGATAAATGGACTGAAATGCAACCGAGCGCCAGAAAATGAGCGGCGCCGCACAAGTGCCGACAACAGGGCAACTCGAGCGGCGGGTTCCGCGTTCGCAATCGAATATTAATGGGCGAGTCCCTCGGCTGCAGTGCCCGTTTCCGCCGGCAGCAACAATTCCAACCCTCTCAATCAAAGCCGGCAACACGGGAAATCAAAGATCTAACTTCGTCAAAAGGCTGCGCTCGGGGCTTTAGTTCGGGGAGTCTCTGATTGCCCCTGGCGGCTGTCTTGTTGTCTAGCAGCCGTTCTTTGTGTTTTCTTATTTTCTCGGGAAACTTGTGCTAATAGTGGTAAAGTGTTTTGCGTAGGTGTTTATGTAACTACTCCTGTACCTTTTTTTAACAGTTTTGTATATTTTGTTATCACTGCCGTTCTTGACTAGCTTGCTTATCGCATTCATTCGTTTGCCAAACGTTTGCTAACATGAATAATAATAAGCACAAGAACGTTTTAGGACGTGCGTGAAAACTTGTCAAGAACTTCTTTCTTTATTTGTTGGTTAAAACGACGATAGCCGTTAGGGGTACGTCATATAAGTTTCGTTGCATTTGTCGTAGGCTTCGTTGCAATCTTAACCGGATCCTCAGATTAATACTCATATTTTTCTGGAAGATAACGCTCGCTGGAAAGCAAAATTTCATCTTCCTCAAAACTGTACAGACTGTCGTCTGTACAGTTTTATCTAATTAGCACGAAAACGCTTCATCATTTTCTCCCTTGTGCATCTCCTATCTCGTGCTAGCTGCCGTCGCTCGTTATTAATGAAGCTATAGATGCAAACGGTACATGATGCTTCCTTGCCGTTTTCAGCCAATATTAGCTGAAAGCGAAGGCCATGAACTGATCCGGTCGCGATACATGCACAACCAATCGGCGTCGCTCACAATTCTAATGGCGGCTCCATATTTCAATAAATCACGTTGCTGTGTAAGCTGGTGCATGATTAATTACTATAATTAAGGCGCAGCAAAAGACGACAGACGAGGACAAAAGGCACAGGCACGCACTTCTGATCTATTTTTCAGAAAAGCAGCCTCCATGTATTCAGGCATGAAGCGCATGCGCAAAGGGCATAAGAGAAACAAACCTCTTGGAAAGGCAAATTCGTTACTCTGCAACACAATGGAAGGCTCAGTCATGCATGTATTATTTCAAGGCGAAAGCCTTAGATGCCTCATCAAAGCAAAAATTGACCGTCGGCGTCCTGCGGCGTCGGGAACAACACGAGTGATGCAAAAAATCATCATCACTTGATGACGTCACCACGTGACGTCATAATGACGTCACAGACTGTGTAAATGTGTGGAGTCATTGTGACGTCACATCAGATGATGACGTCATCACATGACATCATAGCTTGGTCAAAGGTGGGCCGATCACGGAGGCAGTGCAAAACCAGGTGACGTGCCTCCTATCCTGGAGGCAGTGCAGAACCACGTTAGGTGCATAAAGCTTTCGGAGGGTGGCGGGGCAGGATCGCTACATCGTCTGTGAAGAAAAAGAAGATGGCTTTCGCCTTCGAGTCGTCTTAGGTGAATGCATAAGAGACCCCGTGAGATTTTTGCTTTCTTTTCTTCTCTTTACTTCTTTAATCAAACAGGCCTTAGCCACCTCTCGCGCAACACTATCATCACTCTCCAGGATCCTAGTCGAAGATGTGAGTTCACACGGATGTGTGATATCATAATATCGCGTCATAAAACACGGTTATGAGTGATGCGGAAGGTGTGAGTCAGCTTCATTCTTCATAGACAGTGTATGCTCACTTAAGTGTATGATCACAGCGATCGTTAATGCCTCGGCCAGTTTGAACGATGTGTACTTTCCCAGAGCTTAACGGAATCTGATAAATTACTCCCACGGGCGTTATATTTACGCTCCTAAGTCACCGTGTATAACGTAAAGGAAATAAAAAGGTCATTTTTTTTCTTCTTATTTCTCGTTATATATGATGCAGCAGTGATGGATGCCAGTGAAAGTGAGATGGGCACGTTCCAGGAGCGTCGTTGAACGCTCGTCTAGCTTTAGGGCGCGGTGCCAACAAATGCGCCATTTTGACGCGTGCTGTGAGTCGCCCAGCGAAGCCAGCCCGTACGGTTCTCGCTTACATCGCCGCCGTAGACACGGTTCCGATGCGGCCCCTTTCTTTTTTTTTCTGTATTTTCTGTCAAGACAGAGTCGATCGCTCTTCGGGTCGCCTGGTATCGATCTTGGAGTTCCGCCAAATGCGGACATTTTACGGGCGTATTTAGTCGCTGAAAGGGCCCTCATGAATGGTCTAGAGGAAGACAGCGGTGAATAGACAGGAGATTGCTCGATGAAGTATGCGGTAAATGCTCACAGCAGGCTACGTGTGTAGACAGGGTACCATGAAACACGCACCCTCGAATTTTCGCATGATGTTGTTTATTCCTTCAATTTCCGAGAGCTCATGTGCAGTCTATGCTTTGGTACACACCTTGGGACATACTCCAAGACACCATGACAACACTGGAAATGCTTGCAAGAAGCTCGAAAGGACCTTATTTTTCCATTTAATACTTGTGTTTGCTCCCAGCAGGGAGACATAGCTGGCGGCAGTCTTACATTTCGAACTCTGAAGCGCATGGACGATGTAGTTACATCTAATAATAATAATATACGCGGTTGTACGGGTCGAAACCACGATATGATTAAGAGGCCTGCCGTAGTGAAGCGCTCCGGAACTTTCAACCATCTGGTGCTCTTTTACGTGCACTGACATTTAACAGTACAAGGGCCTCTAGCATTTCGCGTCCATCGAAATGCGACCGCCGCGGCCGGAATCGAACCCGTGACTGTCATTTTAGTTTAGTTACATCTATCTAGGTAGCCTAGTTACGAGAGCTAACCCACAATTCATAAGCGTGCCTTTAAAGACGTGCACACAACAGAAACACGATCAGGGCGATCTGTTGTGAGCCATATCCTTGCCTACACCTCAATGCCTAATGAGTCGTCCGTGTTCAGTTTTCTACGTGACAAAATTCGTCTATTTAGAGCGAATTCACATGACCGTCGCGACCGCAACGCAACACGGTGTCCGTAGGGTGGTGGTAATTCGAGCAAAGAGAACATTACTTTCGTAAGCGGTGCGGTTACGACCGAATACTCGTGAGAGACGCGCTAAAACTGTCTGAAGTTACCGGTCACCTCTGGTATTCACTTCTATAGAGACGGCGGCAACAATCGACTCTTCACCGAAAGCGCTTTGCGCAAGGACGCAGCGAAGCTCCGGAGCGAAGAAAGGCGGCGAGCCGTGCATAATCGCATTTCCTTTTCTCTTTCCGTTCTTTCTTTTTGCTTTCTCTTACATCACTTCTCTGTCGAGTCGCTGGAGTGCATATATGTATGCCGAGCGCTCTGGAGCGTTCCTATGGTATAGTCCTCGGGTAGGCCGACATCGGCACTCAATGGCAATCGATAGCGGTCGAGGCCGGTCGAACGACGCGATCGTATAAGGACCGTCTTTCGCATGGAGACTCTCCCTTCACTTGCGTGCCAATGAGATGTGTGTGAGAGAGCGGAGTGAGAGTGGAAGGGCTTTGTCGTCTGCATTCTCGTCGCATCTCCTAGTCCAGCCAGAAAGAAACAAGAGCAGAATACAGCATTCGCCCGGCTGGCCCATCACCTCCTACTACGCAGTCTATGCCCCCCACCCCCCTACCCCCATTCCCCCTTTTCTTCTTCTATCTCGCCTTCTCTTGCCTAGCTGTCGACCGGAGTTCCGACCCGAGCCTGAGTGACGGGGTGTGCTCGCGCGACCGGACTGAGCTCGAGCTTTGATGGCCCTGACGGGAATTCGGCGGGCCCACGTCCAGCGGCCCCGTGTAATATAGTATGCGCATTCGCCACCCCTTTCACTCCCACCCCTCTTCGTACCACACACGCGCGTGAGCTTTTCCTGCTTTTTTTTTTGCTTTCCCGCATGCAGGCTCCCTGTGCGACAAGACGGGGTCCGTCCATTCCGGCTTGCGCATGTTGTGAGGTCTTGTGGGGTGCCCACGATGGTAATATCGTGAGCTTGTATAATATTTGTAGGGGGGGGGGGGTGCGCAGAGCTCGGTCACGCCAATTAGCGTAGATGCCAAACTTGATGGTGAAGCGATTGAGCCTTGCATGCGTGAAGCAGGAATGATTCAGTTTCTGCTTGGAACGGCAGTGTTCAGTACACTCTTTTTTCATTGCATCTCAGAGACACATTCTTTGACACGTCTCTGCGACCTGGTGGAATCAACTGTGACGTCACGCAGCTCCAGCAGGGGCAGATGACTTTAACCATGAAGGTACAATGCCTGCGTACTTTCTTAAGTTGCACAGATACGATACTGTTATGCGGCCTATTCCGTAAATAAAGTAAAGAAATCAACTTCAAGTTTCATTCAACTTCAGCAAAGGCACCTCACCCGCTTTTCGGTGAATTATTTGGTATAAAACTTCGTCACAGCTACACTAAAAGTAAGGAGGAATACACAAGGTCTTGACGACAGACTGGCAGCTGGTGTCAAGACACATTGGAAATTTCTCGTCGCATTCACAGAAATTGGTAACGAGGGAAAGTAATGCTTTCTCTGCGTAAGCTGTTATGAGCTCACAACAACAGGTACTTTTTGTGGCAATGTTGTTCGCCGCCGACGCCGGTGTCGGTCGCAGCTATCGCGCACAATGAGAAAATAAAGGAGGGGTGGGGGATCGAGCCGTGGCAGTGGAGTATGTGAACATTTGTAACTTTTTCGGAAAAAGACTATATAAAAGAGTCATGTCGTGCGAGGAATCACGTTAACAGATGTAATATTTAGTGGCAGTAGAGTATAATTCCACCAGGCGTCACACCATGTGAATTATGCAGCGAGTCAGTGATCTAAAGCTTCCCACATATTAGAAAAGGCTCGGCAATGACTGCACATCATTATCATCATCATCTGCCACAGCAACAACAATGTGTGTCTTGTGTGTGAACATTGTTGTCAACACGTGGACATTATGAATGAAGTGAGAACATTCCTTTTAAAAGGACATTGCCTTGAGTGAGTGTTACAATACTGTACTTTTATTGATAAGTTCGTGACCTTAATTAATAAGAAAGGGAAGGGTTCTTTTTATTTTTGTTCTAAATAGGTCAATTTAAGGAAATGTCAGTGGCTGTAGGTGGTGCCGGTTACTCTTTTTCTTAGGCATGATAATAACTATGTGCTAAAGATGACCACGTGATAAGTAAAGATCCAAACAGCGACGTCAATTCTATACCCCATGTACACGCAACATTTTCTTGGAAGAGTGAGAGAAAAAGGAGAGGCGAAGAGCGGGTACGGTAACTAGATGACAAATGACGAGCTTGCGACCTGTCACTGTGGAAGCGGTAAGTTGAGACAAAGTTCTTGTTGCCTGTGTGTCGAGAAAAGTGCTCGGAGCGTCAACCTTAGCGTCAATGCTCTTCTACACTGCAACATCACCTCAGCTACAGACTTACAAAAAAAGAGATACTAAACGCGGCCGTCCAGAGTCGACGGACGAGACGGCGCAGTTGTCCGGTGGCGCGAGGAGGGGAGCAACGCTTTCTCGGGCAGTGCACACCCAACTTGCGAGTTGTACTCGCAAGATGCACACGGCTTCGTCTCTAGGTCCTGCACACTGTGTGCACCTCCTAACATACCCCACCCTTCAGCGGCCCGATCTTTCTCAGTCTCTCCGGTTCCTCGCCCCGCTTTTCACATCGCCAGCAGTCTTCTGCAAAGGGATATCGATTTCCGTGTCGTCTTGACCGAGGCCCGCATGCCCGCCAGCAGGGCCGCCGACGTAGCCATGAAAGGAAAGTGAGAAGGACGGGGATCTTCGAGCTCTGCTATCTAGGCACGGCGGCGGTTCAATGAGAAGATCCGTATGTCTCATATCGACGTATATGCCTAGAGACCCCGGACGTGGGCCTGGCATTCGTCTCTTTTTACGCCTTTACTGCGTTCGTGCCTGAACCTTTTTTTTTTTGTTTCCACGGGTGAGACGGCGGTTCGGCCTGCCGCCTAACGAATTCCGTGCCCCTCCATTTCTTTCTTTCCTTCCTTTTATTCCTTCTATCTCGATATTCGCCGTTAACGTGGCGCCATTCGTGAGCGGCATCTGCGATGCATATCTGATGTATCTCGCTATAGGATAAGAAAGAGTGCGTTGGGCGACTGATATTGCTAAAGCGCGCGTCATTGTGGCGCCTGCATGAAGGACACAGTCGATCTATAGTCATAAGGCCAACCAGCCTCGGTGTTCTAGTGGTTATGTTGCTCGACTGCTGACCCGAAGGTCGCGGGATCGAATCCTGGCCGCGGCGGCCGCATTTTCGATGGAGGCGAAAAAGGCTCGTGTACTGAGATTGAGGTTCGCGTTGAGGAACCCCAGCTGGTCTAAATTTCCGGAGCTCTCCGCTATGGCGTCCCTCACAAACGTATCGCGGTTTTGGGACGTTAAAGCCCAGCAATTACGAAATTCCATTCATAAGGCCTTTGAAATGGAACTATCGCTACTGCTAGTGATGCAAAACTATCGGCAAATCGACTATCAATGGTACTATCGACAGTACCGTCGGTAGTATTACAACTATCAATAGTGCTGTGAATAATTATGCTGTTCCTGGCGGCGATATTGCCAAAAAGCATTTGCGATAGCCTAATATCCCCAATACTCAGTTTACTTAATTTGTGAGCGCTTTCTTTACGAAATAAAAATTCTTTCAGCAGTGAAAATGCAGGAACATGCCCATTAATAAATTAATATTCAAAAATTATCACTTGCACCTTCCAATTAAAAAACCTAGTTCTTGATATTTCAAAATCACAAAATGCAATATAATTATTAAGCCGCACGGTACCGTCAAATGCAAGGATTTCGTTTCCTGTACAACTGAACAATTCAACTTGTCATGCGTCAGTGTTCGCGGTCCGTCCATAAAACTGTGTCCTTATACTTGTCATATGCCTTCACGTTCGCTCATGGAACGAAGCACGGCAGCGCAGTGCACCACTGTGCTGTCGATTATTGCGGTGGCCAATACCGCAAATTAATGGCAGGGTCTTATAATCACACCGAGCTGCACGGTTAGCGTAGATATCATCCTGCCTTTCCGGAAATAACGAAACGACACAAAACAGGACAGATGTTTAACAAAACAAAATTTTAAAGCACCATTTCACAGTGACAAGAAATAAAAGATCCCCTGAAATAGATGTATACACTAAGAAAAGGCAACATGTTTTTACATATCATGCGAAGTTAAGGATCATCGCAAACACTTGGCTTAACCACTAGTAGCCTCGAATCACCCGCAGGGCGCATAAAATTTCGCCGACGCCGTAAAACTGCCGTTGCAGCCGTTCAAATGTATCAAAATAACATCACATTTGGAGTGTGGCGCTATTTCAAAGAAGCCTATACGGGTTCGCTAACATAGAAATCACGCAAAACCCTCACATTTGGCGCCTACTTATAGAAACACTACCGAGGTACAAGAACGCCTTTACTGGTTAGATGTACTTGCTAGTTGGGAACCTAAACAGCGTCGACGCACCGCTCTTCGTGCGACCGCGAACTCTGTTATTTGAAGAAATTCGGCATTGCAAAATATCGTTGTTGCAAAAGGCAAATGGCATGCTATCGATACATTTCCCGCGTCGTCTATCACCATCTATTTCCACTTCACAGCGGTTTCCAAGCCAGCCACCTGCTTTGCTTGAAACGATCTCGCGCGCATGCACTTCGTGTTAAAAAAAAACAATGTGCCGCTGTACACCTCGCCGAGTAAATCGACAGCTCTCTGTCGTTTGTTTGCAAAGCGACGTAAATGGAAACGAGACTTGGACGAAACGGTGTACCTTGCGATGTTTTGACGAAGTTACCGTTGATGTCGTTCGGTGGCCACAGCGTCAAGCTGTCCAGCACGAAGTCGTGTGGTCAAATATTTGCCGTGCACAGCCGCATTCTGACCTGGGCGGAGTAGAAAAACGCCCGGGGATTCACGCTTTGCGAACACACGCAATAATACATCAGACGCCAGCTAAAATAACCGATATCATTTTTTTTTTCTGCCGACTAAAGTGTTCGCCAACGTCCGCGAAGTCGAAATGAACAGTGCTCGGCAATTTAAACGCGATACTTGGAGCGCGCGGCTGCTGACGATGACGGTGAGGGCAAGCGCGTTCGTTTTAATAAAACATGTCGTTGTGCTAGTTTTTTCATACTGTGCAGTAGGTAATGACGCAACGCAAGACAAAGAAAAAAACAAGAGGATGGGAAAGTGACGCATGGTGACTGCATCCGATAGAGAACCGTTCAGTCTGTGGTTCTTGGTGCCGCCGGCAGAGCGCTGCTTGCCATGGCTTCAGAACACTGCGCTGGCGTGCCGCGCCGCGCGAAGCGACTGGAGCTGGAGGCCATGCTTTAGAAGGAGAATCACGAAGGAAAACCGAGAACCACAGACTGAACGACTGTTTACCGGATTCAGCTTTCATTGATCACGAACGCTTTCGCCCTCGCTGCCACGCTCGCTGCCCACCTCGCTACCAGCAGCCGCGCGCACCAAGTATAGCGTTTCAGTCGCCGAGCCCTGAACATCTTCCTACCGGTTGATTACACGGATACTGACTCACCATGGTAGCTTCACGTCTAAACCATTGCAGTGCTCAACTCGAGGACGCGGGTTTGATTACCGACCGTGGCGACCGCGTTTAGATGGAGGCAACGAGCACCCGTTTACGTAGATTTAGTAGCACGTTAAACAACCCCACCAGGTCGAAATTAGTCCAGAGTGGCCGACTATGCGACGTGCCTCATAATCGTATAGTATTACCGGCATGTAGAACTAGAGAGTTTATTTTTATTCAATTACACGAATGACGAAGGTACTATGGAGCCCACATCGAAGTCTCCAGAAACAGCTAATATAAAGGTGAAAAAAGCTTTTACTTTGTCATTCCATCATTTGCTCGTTTGTGATCTGACTAATACTTTTTTTGTCAACATCCCTGCCTTTCCTTCATTCAATTTGTTTTTTTTTCCTCAAGTTTATTCGCGTTCTGCTTGAATAACCGTGTACGTTCCTCCCCTATTCCCATCACAATCTACTGCTGCCGAGTTACAATTACGTCTTTCAAGTCTCTGCGCCTTTGCCTTTACACCGATCGCCGCTGCGTATCTTGCGCAGTGTATCCTTTGTTCGCGACAGCGTCCGAAGCTTTTAGGCTAATGGCGCACCGCCCAAGCGAGCCATCGACGCACCTCTTGAGGACAATCTTATTAAGACAACAGGCCTTCTGATGACTACAGCGAAGAGCGCCTCACTGCATCGGCGCTCCGAACAGGTCGTATCGTCTTTTGGTTGCATCTTGTGCGGATTGCGGCCGGCTTGTTCGTTCGCATTCCTTCTCACTTTCGTTCGTTTGTGTTTTTAGGGGCGAAGCTCCTTAAAGCGGCACCCGTTCGTCCCTCGTAGTTGTCGTAGCCGTAGTGCGTAACCAGTCGTAACGCTAGTACCAGATCTTGACCTCCAAGGTGGTGCCGGTGGGAGATTTTTCCTGTGCGTTGTTGAACAATAAAAAATTCGCAGCGTGCGCGTTAACTAAAAGCCGAATTCTTCTGTCTCTCATTCCCCATTAGCAGCCATTGGCATGTTCCAGTAGGAAACGTTAGTAGAAGTAGAAGTGTAAGTGTTAGCTAAAAGCCGACTTCTTCTGTCTCTCATTCCCATTAGCAGCCATTGTTTACCTCCAAGGTAGTGCCTGGCGAGATTTCTCCTGTGCGTGATTAAACAATAAAAATTTCGTTCAACACGGCGTTGATTGATGAAATAAACCAACGAAAGACGCCAGATGTTTTCTAAAAGCAAAACGAAAGAACGCCAGATGTTTCTAAAGCAAAACGAAAAGACGCCAGCTGCTTAAAGGCCAACTCCGGCGATTTTTTGGCCATGTCAAAGTAATGGTGCTTTTATGTTCCTGAGACGCTCCTGCTACGGGCCCGATAGCAGAAATACTCGGCAAATTGGAGAATAATTTTAAATAATATAAAGGAGATTTATTTGTAACGAAGACGAAGTACTCCGGCGCAGAAGCAGCAGCATCGAGGGTGCAGTAGAGCCTCGCGCTAGCGCACTGTGCTCGGTGCATTACGCGACCAACGATAAGCTCGACGCCCAATAAATCTCCTTTATATTTGGTGGAGCCGTGCGGGGTAACGTTTCCTCTACCATCCTGGATCTTCGTTCTCGGAGGCTACCTTCTGCTATGCCGGACGCCAACCAGCAGACGCTTCCATCACCACCTGCCTATGCTACCTCGATGACATCGTGGTCTTCGCCCCTGACTTCGCAACACACTTGCGCCGCCTTCAGCACGTCCTTAGTTGCTTGACCAACGCGGGTTTGCAATTAAACCTTAAAAAATGCCGATTTGCCATGCGTCAACTGACCATTCTAGGCCACGTTGTGTCCAAGGACGGCATCCTCCCGGATCCCGAGAAATTGCGCGCTGTTACTGCGTTTCCTAAACCTACTAGCATCAAAGAACTTCGCAGTTTCATTGGCCTATGTTCTTATTTCCGGCGATTTGTTCGAAACTTTGCGTCAATTATATCGCCTCTCACACAACTCCTTGGCGACACTAAAGATCTTTCATCGTGGTCTCCTGCCTGCGACGAAGCTTTCACCACCTTGCGACGGCTTCTCACGACGCCACCCATTCTTCGCCATTTTGACCCTCAAGCTCCAACTGAGGTCCATACCGACGCCAGCGGTGTAGGCCTGGGTGCTGTGCTTGCACAGCGCCAACCTGGCCACACAGAATACGTCGTGGCATACGCAAGTCGCACGCTCACCAAGGCAGAGAGTAACTACAACGTCACAGAAAAGGAGTGTTTGGCCATTGTGTGGGCGCTTGGCAAGTTTCGCCCATATTTATATGGCCGTTCTTTTGACGTCGTGACTGACCACCACGCGCTGTGCTGGCTTTCGACGTTAAAAGACCCATCCGGCCGCCTTGCTCGCTGGGCGTTGAAAATTCAAGATTACGATATACGCGTGGTTTATCGCTCAGGACGGAAGCACGCTGACGCTGACGCGCTTTCCCGTTCCCCTCTCTCTCTCTGGAAGCCACTGCTGATTCCACGTGTGAGAGCACATTATCATCTCTCGACTTTGACAGCATTGCTGCCGAACAGCGCAATGACCCGTGGACTGCGTCTCTGCTAGACCTCCTCTCCGACCCTTCTCAAGTGCCAGCGTCGCGAATGCTCCGGCGCCAAGTCCCGCACTTTGCGATTCGTGACAAGCTCCTCTATCGACGCAACTATGCACCAGAGGGACGCACGTGGTTGCTCGTCGTACCGCGAGCCTTGAGGTTGGAGATCTGTTCCTCTTTCCACGCTGACCCACAGTGTGGCCACGCAGGAGTTTTCAAAACGTACGAAAGACTTCGACACCGTTACTACTGGCGTGGCATGTATACTTTCGTCCGCAACTTCGTCCGCTCTTGCCGTGAATGTCAGCGCCGAAAATCTCCACCGCACATCTCCGCCGGTGAACTACTACCTTTGCATTGCCCTTCCCGACCCTTCGATAGGGTCGGTATAGATCTCTATGGGCCGCTTCCATTGACTCCTACCGGCAACAGGTGGATAATCGTTGCAGTCGACCACTTAACACGCTATACCGAGACTGCTGCTCTTCAAACTGCCACAGCACAAGAGGTCGCCTCTTTCATACTACACCGTTTTGTGCTGCGTCATGGAGGTCCTCAAGAACTTCTCAGCGACCGTGGCCGCGTCTTCTTATCAGAGGTCGTTGAAAAATTGCTCGCTGAATGTGCTATTGTACACCGCACATGTACTGCTTACCATCCGCAGACCAATGGCACTACAGAGCGCTTTAATCGAACTCTTGGTGACATGCTCGCTATGTACGTCACACCTGATCACTCGAATTGGGACCTAGTCCTTCCGTTCGTAACCTACGCCTACAATACCTCGACGCAAGCTACCACTGGTTTCTCCCCCTTTTACCTCGTTTATGGCCGTCACCCTTCCCACACCATTGACACCATTCTGCCCTATCGACCGGACGCGTCCGAGTGCCCGCCGATCTTGGAATCCGCCAGGCACGCAGAAGAATGTCGCCAGCTGGCCCGCCACTTTACCTCCGATGACCAGAACCGCCAAAAAGCCATCCACGATGCCCAGAACTCGACTCCCGTCTTTCTCCCGGGTGCCCTTGTGTGGCTGTCAGTGCCGCATCGCACACCAGGGCTCTCTTCTAAATTTCTCCCCAAGTACGATGGGCCATACCGCGTTCTCGAACAGACTTCTCCAGTCAACTACCTTATTGAACCTCTCACGCCACCGTCTGACCTGCGGCGTCGTAACCGCGAGGTTGTACACGTCCAGAGACTGAAACCCTATCATGATTCTACGGTACCAGCAGACGACTAAGTCGCCAGGATGGCTCCTTTTTTTCGCCGGGGCCATTGTAACGAAGACGAAGTACTCCGGCGCAGAAGCAGCAGCATCGAGGGTGCAGTAGAGCCTCGCGCTAGCGGACTGTGCTCGGTGCATTACGCGACCAACGATAAGCTCGACGCCCAATAAATCTCCTTTATTATAAGCAAAAAAGCGCAACACCGAAACCGAAACCCAACCGAGTGTACTGTCTACGTATGACGTATACGTTGTTACGAACGAACGGGAAGTCGTGAAAGGCATGCCGGTCAGGCCGGCGCGGAGTATGAAAACTGTGACAGTGGAGAGGTGAGCACGCCGCGCATCAGCTGTAATGTCTGCGACTGACAGTGCCGCGTCTGATAATGACAGTGTCTCGGCCAGCACAGCAGACGCTCGCTGTAGCGGCCAAAGTTAGCGGTGCCCTCGGCTGCGTCACTTCCGCCGCCTTCCCAATACTGACGTCACAGACGCAATGTTGCCAATAATTGTGGGAAGCCAGGAGGGCGTTTGCAGACAATCTGTAAAATTCATTTGCAAACAATCTGCGCATGTCTCAAGCCTGTAATTTGGCATAAATGACGGAAACGTGCAAAGGAACGTATCCAGCGAATTTCATTGAGATCCATCGACCTCGAAAAATCGCCGGAGTTGGCCTTTAACGAAAGACGCCAGATGTTTTCTAAAGCACTGGTTTTCTAAACAATGAAAATTCACAGCGTACATGTAAAATTAAAGTGAGCTGCAAGTCGTCATAACTCATCGAACCTTTAGTATAAACGCGCCCGATCTCACGTCGGTGATGATGTACTGGGCAGAATTCACGGAAGATTCACGGTTTACCGATGAACCTCCGCAGCTTCGCCCACTCATCATGATTCACTCCGTGGATATGCTGTGATTTTTGTTGTTGTTGCTGTTTTCTTTTCGCCTTTAGGTGCGCGCTGAACTTTAAGGTCGACGTTAACAAATTTAAAGGAAGTTATCTAAGCAGCATTCCGTACAAAGCAGATTAGCGCGGCGCAAACACCCCGCTAATATAGGAGGCGTTCTTAAAGTGTTTTTTTTTTCCTCTGTTGAGCAGGTTTCTGCGCATCCTGTGAATTGTATGTTTTTCTGTGAGTAAATCCTCAGTTGAAGTATAGCGCAGCATTCTGTTTGTTTCCTTCACGTTGTCCTCTGTCCTTTTTTGCACCAATTATGTTCCAAGTCAACTCGTACCAACTAGCCCAATTATTATATCTAATGCTGCAACCGTCACGTCGGCTGACATTCGATAACGCGCTGCTGCTTCGCAAAGATCGTAGGTTCAACTTATGTCTAAGGCTAGCCACAAGCGTTTTAATAAACATGACCCAGAGCTCGGTTAATGCATGATCATTTTTTTTTAAATCCCGCAGGCATCCTCAAGTCGGCGGCTAATTGAAATTGCGATAAAGTGCGCGCTTGGGTGTGACCGACAATTGAGCCTAGGACCTCACGTTGACTTGAGCGCCACCGTGTATCGCGCATGAATATTTTAATTCAATTTTCAATTTCTAAATTTGTTTTATTGTTTTCTTGTACAATAAACAAGAAACAGAAATGAGTGAACAACCAAAATGACTAATTTCAGTACTTCTCCGTATTCATTCCGTATATATTTCCCTTTTTATCTTTTTCCTACACTCTAAGGAAAAAAAGAACAGTTCTTTGACTGTTTTTTTGTGAGCCTTGACTTGCTATATATATATGACTCTCTTCAAAGAGACGCATGAACTCTTTTAAAAGATGAGTGTACTCTCTTCAGAGAGTCGTTGGAAGCAAAAACGCCAGGCCTGCGCTGAAACCGCAGCACAGTCACAGCGAAAGCTGGAAGAGCGGCGTTTCTAGAGCCCGTTGTAAGCTCTCTTGGGGCTACAATACAAGTACACTAGAAAGGTACCCACTACGCCATAAATCACGATTTTTGTGAAGTTGCGAAGCACCTACTAAGCCATTATTCTTCATTCTGCGGAGAAGCGAGGCACCAGCTACACGTCTGTAAGACATTATGTGCGATTTGTTGACGCGACGACTGATGACGATGAAGAATTATGGCTCAGACCTTCGTAATGGGTTGGAAGCTTTAAACGGCCCACCAGTTACGTAATTTGCACTGTGTGACGCCCGGTCGCTATTGCCCTCTCCCGTCATGCTGCATAACATACGTTGACGTGGGAGAGAGACGGGGGGGGGGGGGGAGGCGAAGAACTTTACTGAGACCCCGAGGAAATGGATCATGCGCTTATGGGCTCCCTTGGCAACAAATACAAGTGTACTTGCGAGGAACCCACTACGCTGTAAATCATTGAAATTTTACTGCGACCCCAAGGAAATGGATCATGCACTTATGGGCTTCCTTGGCAACCAATACAAGTGCACTTGCGAGGAACCCACTACGCTATAAATCACTGTAATTTTTGAGAAGTAGGGCAGCAGGCACTGTGCCATTTTTCGTCATTCTACGGAGAGCCGTGGTGCCTGCTAAACGCATGTAAGGCATTATGCGCACTTTGTTGATGCTGTGCCTGATGCGGACGAAGAATTATGGCAGAGCCCTTTGTAATGGGTTGGAAGCATTCAATAACCTACTCGTTGCGCAACTGGCATTGTGTGACGCCTGGTTACAGAATTCGCGTTGTGCAACGCTTGGTGCTTATTTTACTCTTCTACCACGCTATATTGCATATGCTAATGTGGTTCCTTCCCGACATGAAGCCTGTATAGGACCTTTTTGCAAAGCAGTTTCAAGCTGCGGCATGGCTCAGAGGTTGAATACTAGGCTCCCACGCAGAGGGCCCAGGTTCGAACCTCATTCCGTCCTGGAATTTTTTTCTTATTTCGTTTCTTTTTTCTTATTTCGAGCGATACTGGTTACGGACACCGGCGGCAGCGGCGGACAACTACGGCGCCAAAAACGGCCGGTGAAATGATCTCACAACAGATTCGCTGTAAAACGAGAGTTAACATCTTGAAAGGGAGTCATATACGTGGCGAGTCAGGACTCAAGGAAAAGTGTAGCACATGCATTTTCTTTTTTTTTTCTTATAGTGTAGTTTAAAGCAGCAAACTGCAAGCATTTCTTTTTATTAATTTCCCTTCACTCTTTAGCTCCCATTAACTTTACGACCTGCTGCAGCTACAACTACATGAACAATGTATTGAATTATTGAATATCTATTTGCAGTCTCGTAAGACATTTCCAGCGGTTTTTTTTTCTATAACAGCCAGGTCCACTTTAACTGAGACTGAGAAAAACACCGTCTTTTTTTTTTTTTTTTTTACCGGCAATATGCTCGGGCCTGCTCCGATAACTTTTTACCAATGTGCTCATGTAACCAAAATACCTCAAATCTATATTGCGGCTAAGATCTATATAGCCCACTATAGTCTGTATTGAGGAGCAAATATTGAATTTGATTGATTGATTGATTGATTGATTGATTGATTGATTGATTGATTGATTGATTGATTGATTGATTGATTGATTGATTGATTGATTGATTGATTGATTGATTGGAACATTTCATTTTGACTTGAATTAGCTCGTAAAAAAGTCTAAATCGCCGCGAATGAACGATATACCATTATTTTGCTACAAAATTAACATCATTATTTTTGCTCCCGCCGGTGCCGTCCTTTGTTGCATTTGCATAATGGCGATGACTAGACTTGTAGAGCGAGTGGTCCTTCCAGGCAAAAGGCGCATCATTCTGGACTGTACGCAGAGTTTTCTTGTTCTTGGCATCTATTGAAGGCTTTCAAAAAATGCTTCAGCTCTTCTTCTTAGCTCGTTTTATGCGCGCCGTTTCGGATCACTTTTTATTCTTCAAGGAACAGATCGGCGCCCAATATCTTCGTTTCAGTTATCTTCTATTTCAAATATACCGTCTTGGAGCGAAAGAAAGGCATGATACTGTAGCGTAAAGCTCGAAAAGAGGCAGAAAGAAGTAGGAAAGTCGGCCTCTTACTCTTTATATTCGAGTTCTGCCCTACAACAATGATGTTCTTCAGTGAGTGCCAACTCGTCCAAGAAAAACTAATTGTGGAACGAAAGCACAATATCAAAGCAACTAGGACACAAATGAAATAGATTATATAAGGCCGCGTTGGTTGTTTTTGTCACGATTGTTGACGCAGCGCTGCTTCAACGGATCTGGCTCAGTTTGATTCAAACAGGTACAGGATTTGGCTCATTTTTTATTCGAAACTGCCTTTTCGAGTCTACGTTACAATCAGGAATCGCCCCATTTTGATTACAACTGTTTTAGAAGTGAAATATACTTAGGCGCGCTTTACGCTCCCGTGAAACTTAGCCCAGTTTCGGTTTCTGGATTTGGTTCTTTTAGAAAAAAAAAGACGCCACATACAACAACGGTGCAGTGCGTGACAAGAGTGGCGAAGTTGTCAACAGAATCACGTGATAGCCTCCGCACTCACTAAATGTTACGCGGGACGTCGTCTCGGCCCACTCGCGTGACGTGACGGCTCAGAGTCATCCAGAGACATTGTGTCACGGAGGCGGCGCCTCTCATGCCCGCAGGGTCTGCGGTGAACGCCCATCGTCTGGGCCACACGCATCCCTTCGTGACTTCGTGGTGCTTTGCAAGGTGCCCTTGCTCGGTAGCCTCAATGCGCGAGACTACGCGCCTCGAACGCACTCTGCCAGTGACGTTGTCGATATATCCGAGATCGATGCCTTATGCAGAGGACGGCGGCGTTGGCTGCGTTTGTTTCTTGTTTTTCCGTGACCCGACGAGGAGAGGCGAAGGAACAGGGGGTTATTCCTTCACTTCCCTTTTTTCCCCTCTTACATATCCGCCCCCGTTACTTCCTTCTTTACTTCCTGTCTCTCGCCCACTCGACCTCCTGGCGCAGAGGAAGCACACCGTTCGAGTTCCGTTCAGCTATGGATCCGCGCGGTGGTCTTGTTTGCCTGTACTTCCTCGGTCGAGCATCTCGAATGTTTGTTTGCTTGTCCGCTCCTAGGCTTGGCTTGTCTCGGCTCCAGTGTTTGCAGCATTTCTTGACAGCGTGAATGGTTGCTGTACACGGATTTTACATGTTCTTTCTTTTTAATTCAACTTGTGCTAGGCACAAAGCGCCTGTGAACTACTTCGAAATAAGGCATTAGTATGCCCTCAGGAAATTGAAGACGAAACATCGATTTGGCATGTGCTTCAGGGCAAGCTCGTCACTAGACATGAAGAATGATTACAGATCTGAGAATCATAGTATAAGTACTCATTTCCTCTTAGCTGGATCAATCTATTGAAGACCGTGGCGTGTAAAAAACGCGATCTAATGGTGAGTTGTAACTTTATTGCACTGGTGTCTTCCCTGATTGCCGAACCAGAACTTTCACCGTTTCCGTGCAGCAAAAGCGGTTAAGTTCCGGTTCAGCTTTCAAGCGAGAAAATATTTAAAGCCGGTTTACACAGGTTGATGTTTGTTTAAGTAACCTAGGAATAATTGCGGAAAACAGCATAAGTTTATTACGTACAGTAGCTCAAGCATGCTCTTGAGCTGCACTCAAACACTCTAAAATGGTACACATCATTCATGTCGGGCTTTTTAATCACATTTTTTTACTGACATTATGCGAGAAGCAATATGTCACCCCTACCAAAGCTACTTCAGTTTACATACCAATGTAATGAAAAGCGATCACCAAAGATGTTCTAATCATATATTAGGTATTCAGATATTATTCTCACCACCACTATAGTCGTTGATGGTCAGCTATTTCAAGATTGCACAATTTAATTACTTATTCTGCCTACATCCCGGCGCTACACATATAAAACTACATTAACGGTCACTCGCAACGTCACAAAGCAAAGTCAGGTTCATATTCAAATGAGGTAACATGCCCAAATAAAATCCCAAGTCATGCGCGTGGTTTAGAAGGCCCCGTTAACGTGGCCAACCTGAAACAAACCTTCTTCATCCAAGTGCAAAGCGAAATAAAAAGAAATCGTTACATGCCCGTTAGGTTCCGATTCTCAAAAAACATCCCGTTTCTACTTCGTTGTTGAATATATTAGTCTGAGATTCCGGTTTAGTTCGCAGTGTATAAGAGATAATAACTACGCTTGGTGTTTGAACGAGGAGGAAGACAGGGAGGTTAGCCACTTCTTAGACCGGCTGGCTACCATGCAATAGGGAAAGAAGAAAAGGGGAATACAACAGGACAGAAAAGGGACTACGCGTAATACCATATGACTCATTTCTTTCTGATTATTTACAAGTGCGTGTTAATGGGGCTCATGCTCCCTCTTAATACTACGGGATAACGCCAAGGCGCAGGCGCCACTTAGTGGTCGCTTAATGATACGGTGGTTTGGTAATACGGTGATACGGTAATATGGTAATGGCACGGTGATTTCCCACAAGACCTTGCAGATCTACGGCGGGTTCTCTTTATCAACCCTCAAGCGTTTCCTTCGAGGGGTGGGGAAGGCGGGGACGGGGGGAGCGGTACACTTGTGCCTGTGATGAACAGCGCAGTTCGTTGACGCAGCTGCGGACGCTGGGCTGCAGCATTCCCAACAGAGTAGACCCGGGTGTTTTGTGCCGCAGAAGAAGCCGCGCGGCCATCGATCGGCGGTAAAACCGGCCCACCACAACGCGTTCGGATGCCTTTTGTGCCGAGCTTGTCCTGTTCAGCAGGCCTGATCCGCTTCGTGCGGCCCTGCCCGGTCCCTCGACAGCTCATCCTTCGGAAACTCGGCGCGCCGGACCCCGTCCCTATCGATACCTTCGCCAGATTATTTCTTCCACAGTACAGTGCCGTTTTTATCTCCACACTTCGTGGGAAGATTGGTAGAGTAGTTTGGTGATCGAACACAAAAAAGAAAGATTGTGCAGAAACAGCTGAGGATTATTCTCAGTGTCCCAAAGGGGGCGAGTGTTTTTGAAAAGCTATTCGCTGTGCTAGAGATATGGTGCGCTTGCGCGCGTGTTTTTCTTTTAGTGAGGATATTTCATCAAGTAAAGTGGTAGAGAAAAGAACAGTTAACCAACACAAGCGTAAGAGTAGTGTAGGAAGGAAAACGGGAGAGAGGAAAGACAGGGATGTTAACCAGTTTGGCATAAACGGTATGCTACCCTGTACAGGGGGAAGGGATGGGGGAGATCGAAAGAAGAGTAAAGAAAGAGCGAAAGAGAGGCGAACACACACGCACACACTTATGTGTGTGCGTAAGGGTAGTGGAGTCGCTCGCTGGATTTCAAGCAAGACGGACGTGCCGGCCGCGATGTCCTGGATTACTCCTCGTACCTCTCGCTGATCGGCGCCCCGTGACGGTCGCCTCGCCCGCTATGCCGTGCGCCGCTCATCGTCGGGGCCTTCGCCGCTTCGTCGATGTTGTGCACCGTGCCTCTGGCTGTGTTTCGTTGTCCCGTCCCTGAACTCCCGTGATCGTCTCCCACATCTTTCCTGTCCTCTTTTCTGTTCTTTGGATGGATGGCTCTATCACTTCTTTCTCTATTTTTTCCTACTATTCTTTCATTCCCTCCTTACCCCCACCCCTACAAGGCACTGCGCCGTGTCGCCTGAAGGCAGACAGAAATTAGGTGCCTTTTTCCTTTCCTCAATAATCGCAGAAGAAAGGGTAGTGTAGCTGGCTATACGCATATATAAGGTAACTCGTAATGTGTCCGTTCGAAGGCAGAAGACACAATGTATCTTTCGAAGGCAAAAGGCAGAATGTATCTGGCAAGGCACGTTGACGCAAGACATACACAAACTCGCAAAACAAGGAGTTTGTAATGTGTGCCGTCTCCAGCGCGGTGAGGGGAGGGGGTATAGGTTATTGTTTGGAAAATGAAGGTGGCTCTGTCATCTACGGCCTATTAAAGCACACAGCTCAGCGCCACGAGGAAGGAAGTAGAGGATTAGAGGAACAGGAGAGAGAGAGCAGGCTTAAAGCAACTTGCGGAGCGGCCGTCCGCACGTTTACAACCACCTTCGACTAAGCGACGGGATCAGTCTTGGCTCTCGCATAGCCATGGATAAGCCATAGTTTATTCCATGGTTGTGGACCTGCTCCTCTGGGTCTATTACACGACCCACAAGACAGTACATTACAGAGTGTGCATGATCGGCTCCCTTGTAATTATACATTACCCGGAATCATCCAGTACTTTACTCCTGCGAGAAAACCGAACTAACCTGATGTTTTAAACCAAAAATCACGTTATAAAACTATGAGTTTATAAGGGTAAGGCTACATTCACAAGGAAACCCTAGACGGTCGGACACCGTAATGATACCGCGAGACACGATGAACTGTTTGTAGCGAATCCACGACAGTCTGAATCTTCTGATAACCGATACAGTACTTTTATTACACCAGCCGTGTCAGAATGATTGCTCTATCCGAATTACCCGCGAAGTAACCCCAGGGTAACGCTGTATATGGGAGAGGTTCGGCCCACGCAGTGGTCCGAGGAGGGCCCATTTGATTCGAGTGGAATCGCGGTTAGCCCCCGCCGGTCTGGAGAAGTCAAATAAACACGCGCCGCAAAGCACCCACCCCCCTACATCCGTGAACAGCGCTGACTTGACCGCCAGCTATGCCGCGAAACGGCCGAGTGAACGACGTGGACAGAGCGTGCGGGAAGCAATCGTGGTACAATTCTCCCTCGCCGCCCCTCGCTTCCAGTTCTCCAGCATGGCACGCGCGGAGCGCGCAAATGCGCATCCGAAATGCGACGTGCCTCGCATCAGCCGTCGCATTCGTATGAAGTGGTAGGGTCTGGTCGTCTCTATAGAATGGGGGCCGAATTCGCAAAGCTTGTCGCTGTTCAATGCTTTCCTTTTCGCCATTTGCCAGCCAACTTTTTTAATAATATGCAGGAGCAGCAGGATTGTTTCATAAGAACAATAATAATATAATAATGCCTGATGTTTTGCGTTGGAGAACCACGATATTATTATGAAACACGCCGCAGTGGGAACGTTCATCGTGGCATGACGTCCATACTAGGTATATCTGATCGATCAAAACTTTCCTATTGTATTTTCTTGTAATTATAGCTACTAATAATTATGATGCAATTGCGCTTAGTATTACACTCAGGAAAAAAGAAATAACCAACAAAAAAAACATGGTTGATCCCCCTGTCAAAGCAATCGATATAACACGAAAGTGAAACGTCTCCTCGCAGAGGTATTTGAATGTTGATTATTCATTGATATACGAGAGCTTGCACAATGTCTATTGTTGTTTGGCAGCTATTGCACCGCTTGATGTGAACCGGGATGTGGACGCACCCACGTTGACGCCTGGTGGCACATCCCCATCCCGACGACTAACGTCCTAGAACATGATTAAACCTCTGTGGCAGGTTAGTAGTTAGCATACACACAGACACAGCATATGGTGAATCCCGGGCAAATATGGCTTCAACATGCACATAATAAACACTAACTCGACATGCACTCTTTCAAAGCCTAGTCAGTTGAAGATCGAAACGGGAAAGTGTGCGCTTCCTAGAAGTCGGAGCCAGAGCACTCGAAGCTGTAGGCGTGTCACCCCCGGTGTGTCACCTCCTGGCCACGCCACTGATCGTGGTCTCCGACATTGGCTCCGGCAACGGGCCGTTGCTAATGTTTCTCAGGCCGTTCAATTCGCACGGGGAGAGCGTAATCAGAGAAAGCGTGTGACCGCCTTAGAAGAGCGTGCCTTATTAGACGCTGAGCTTCTTTACTGAGCTTGGGCTAAGGTCGCCATCCCGCGGAATGTTAAATAATTACGAGAAAGATCACACCACGGCCGGGCTAGAAACGCGACGGGAAACGCGACGCGCGTCTGGCCGTGATTCCTCACTGTTCGAGCCGGGAACGCGGTGTGACAGCCAGGCGAGCGTCGCAGAGCTATTTTGTCATATGGATGGACGCCATGAGCGAGGCTTGGGCTAAAGTCGCCACCTCTCGGTGTAGGGCGTTGGCAAAATTACACTTCTTTTGGAAATGCGCTCAATGAGACGGCCGTAGCAACGGTGCAACGGCGCGTTGCCGAAGCTAATCGTGAGGCCATGCATCACTTCCCTCTACCACTCCCAGACGGTGACACCACCCCGCAAACCAAAAGCATTGTGAGAAGAAAGTGTGAGAGATAAAAGGCGCGTTCGTGAAGTCTCCTGCATGTGTGACCGTGGTATGGTGACTAACCGTGGCGTAGTGGTTAGAGCGTCCGTCACCCATCGTCGCGGACCGAGAAGGACCGAGAACTTTCTTTTCCTTTGCCATCTGATCGTGTGCATTTTGCTGACGTATTTCCGTGACGGAAATGCATCATGAAAGTCGTGGTGGACCCCAGCATAAAAGACTTTCATGTAAAAACAGCAAACGTAGGCGTCGTTCCTCAGTGTTGTTCCTTCAGGTGTAACACTAAGCGCAATACAATCCCAAACTCCACTACCCGCCATGGTCATCTAGGGGTCATGGTGCTCGACTGCTGACCCGAAGTCGCGGGATCGAATCCCGGCTGCGGCGGCCGCGTTTCCATTAAGGCAAAGTGCTAGAAGTCCGTGTACTTAGATTTAGGTGCACGTTAAAGGTGGTCGAAATTTCCGGAGCCCTGCACTGCGGCTCCCTCGTAATCATATCATGGTTTTGCGACGTAAAAACCCAATAATTGGTTATTATTACGAACGTTCAGCAACTAGCTTTGTTCCTTCCTTTAATAGTATTAATGGTTAGTTCAACATGTCACAGCGCCTCTCGAAAGCACAATTACGTTCAACATCCCGCTTCATTGGATGAAGAAGTGCGCCAGAAAAGAATTCATCTCTAATTGCCTGCACCGACTCAACTCACTTCCCCTAACTCTGCTCGCAGAAGCGAACTGCGCAGTGCTGCGGCACACCATTATTAGCATCTCCTTCTCGTTCTCACTCTCTCACTCGTACTTGCTCGCTCAAGTTCTCCTCGTTCTCACAGCTTCCTCGGTGCTCGGCTCGGGAAATCGATTCGCATCCGTTGCTCTTCCTCGGCGCTCTGACTGTCGCAGCCGCCCGGGTTGCTTCTTTCCCGAATCGACGCCGCCAGACTCGGCAGCTGCTCAAATTTTCAGCAGCGCCGTTGGTGCGAGCGAACCGTGCCGATTGCCCGCGTCGTGGAACGCGATTGCGTCCACACGCCAGCGAACGTTGTCGACGTATTGGAGGCTCCCTCTTGCCTGTTTCACCGCTCTCGGAGTACATATAGGTGAGTTCGATTCGACAGCGTCGACTACAGCCCTTAAAGTGCACACAAAAAACGCAAAGGTCCAGACAGAGACTTGCAAAGCTTGTCGGCCTCCCCCCGTGGCTTTATTTGCTCTTTTCATTCATTCATTCATTCATTCATTCATTCTTCATTCATTCATTCATTCATTCATTCATTCATTCATTCATTCATTCGCAAATATCTTTGACAACATGAAGGCACCCAGCGCGGTGTACGAGCTGGCGCCTTGTTGTGCGTTCCGAAAAGCGAATCGCTATTCAGTAGGTGCGTTACTTGTTTCTTTCTTTCTTTCTTTCTTTCTTTCTTTCTTTCTTTCTTTCTTTCTTTCTTTCTTTCTTTCTTTCTTTCTTTCTTTCTTTCTTTCTTTCTTTCTTTCTTTCTTTCTTTCTTTCTTTCTTTCTTTCTTTCTTTCTTTCTTTCTTTCTTTCACTACAGAGCTCGTCATGTCGTCAGGATCGATGGCTATTCCTGAATTTACCAAGTCGCTGGTTCTCAGTAGTGCGCTGCATCACTTAGCTTGGTACCCTTCTACCAAATATTTCAGACGTTCGACCGAAAACAGAATACGTAGAGCCACCCTCACTCTTCTCAGCTCCTCAGCAACGCATCAGTGTGAAGACGTTGATGGCAGCAAAGCGTGTCCTCACAGCCTTCGCCGCTTGGCACTGCCAGCCCCCCCCCCCCCCCTTGCACATTTTTATCGGCTACTTCGTGTTGCATACTTTTGAAATTTACGAAACCTTGTTATGTTTCCTAGCTCCTTTACAACCTAGTTATTTTCAATTATGATGCGATGAAACTCTATCTCGCCACTTAACATTGCTAATGTTCACAACCGTGTACAAGACTACATATCGCCCGCTGTGTTTTCGTAATGCGCAGTAAAAAATCGTAGTACCGTCCAGTAAGTCGTAGAAAAAGCTTCGCGTTCCATTTCTGTTTTTAACTGCATCGTCCTGTTTTGCCCGCATTTGATATAGTATGAAGGCAACGAAAGCAAGAAGAGTTCATAAGTGCGGCGCTTTTTACTGACTCTTTTTGCTTCCCCGAGCTCGCTTTAACAGTAGAGCTTCTTAAGCGTGGCAAAACCCCGTCCGGCGGTAACAGAAGACTATCATCACCATGAACGGCCTCTACCTTCAAAGATTTATCAGCCATGGCATCTCGCGTCGCCTAGCAACGCGCTGGATGAAGGAAAGCAGGAGGAGAGGAAATAAATAAAACAAAATAAAGTTTCTTGGCGAGGCTGGATTCGAACCCGCATACCCACGGTACGAAGGCGAGTATCGCAGCCACTTGGATATCCAGGCACGCTAGCAGACAAGCATTTATGGAAACAATATGGTTGCGTCGCTATGGGCGACAGAATGGGAAAAAAGAGGGAAAGAAGGAGAAAGAAAGAGATGGACGGAAACAGAAGAGAGAGAGAGAGAGAAAGAAGCATAGCATAGCCATGTGTAATATAGTATGGCAAGGAAGTTGGAAAGGGAAGTGAGGAGGAGGGAATGGAGGAGGCCACCGGCTACGCTGTTTCCTCTTTGCACCAATAACGTGTACCTGCCCCATTTTTTTTTATTCCTGTCGCTTTATTTTGCGACTTTCCTTCTTTCCACTTCGTCCTATCACACAGGTCATCGATGTTGAAATGTCTCAAATTTTCTTGCCACCATATTGTTAGCCCCTACCAGACAGCATCCACCTGCCGCAGGTAACTTCCAGTACCTTCTTGCCAACGCAGGTCTGTCCCTTCTCCTTCCGTAGCCAAGCCAACCCAATATTTGATCTTGAATTTTAGATGCTATGCGTTGTTTACTGGCGATGTCGACTATACGTTGCCCAATTTGCTACCCTACACGTAAGACGGTAAAAGAGAGAGAGAGACAAAGCATGAGCACACATGATTGCCAATGGACGTGCACGTTGCAGTGTAAGTCGTATATTCTAGCACTTTAAGCTTGGAAAGCGCCTGATCGTCGAGACGTATTCCGGGAGCTGTAGCGAGCATAGAGTTTCATATAGATACACTAGAGGGAACTCTCGCGCTAGTGTCTATGGGAGCTGCAGCGCATGACGCTTCAGCCAGCATGAGAATGATGGGTAGTACACGGATATGTCTAAACTTCGTTCTTTCGGCTCCGTTTGGCTCAGCGTCGCCTGCAGCCCTTTGTTGCAAAACAATGTTCAGCAAAACTCAGCCGTTCCACTTCACCACTTTAACTTTTTCAGGCTTACCAATTCAAATCTGGTCACGAAGTTCACAACGGTCTATTCTTTTATCCAAAGGAAAACCAAAACACAGCAATAAACAAAGCCACAAGTGCGTTTGAAGCCCGTAGGTACGAAGACTAGGCAAATCTGTGTATTATCCATCATTCCCATGGTGGCTGAACGATCGCAGCGCCAGAGTCCCCTCTACTTAATTTCAGGAAACTCTATGGTAGCGAGGACAATGACAACGGATGTGTACAACGGTTCCCACGCTGCCAATATGGTGACGGACAACATCGTCAGCCATTTCGATGCTTCAAGCAAATGTTTGCGAGAGACACCAACTAACAGGTGCCAGATGCAGAGTTGCGCATTGACGTTAATGTACTCATACGAACATTTAGACGAATACATTTACATTCGCGGCTTCATTATATAGCTAAACACAAATGTTTCACTGCGGAAAAAAAACACAAAAAACTCCACTACCTCTAGTTTCTATCCCATCCATGTATGGGCATGTAGACAACAAATCATAACTGACGCCTGATCGGATGAAACTGCTAGAGCGACCAGGAAATATACCTGTACTAAAGTAAAAGGACAGGGATGCATTTAATCACTGAAGAGGCATTAAAGCTCAAGAACTAATCTAAAATATGTTAAATTATTAAGTGTATATCTGAAGAAACATTGAATGAATGAATGAATGAATGAATGAATGAATGAATGAATGAATGAATGAATGAATGAATGAATGAATGAATTTTAAATAAGGTTAGTCCGGCAGTTTCTTTCGGGCGGGGCGGTGGGAAAGAGTATTAATCCCTGTCCCGCCCCACCCTGAAAGTTATGATCTGAAATTATTTTACAGTTATTACGATCACTTTCGTTTTCTTCTGCCACTCAACCTTTCTTTTTAATTGTGTGTTTGCACCTTTTTATGAAATCGCATAACGGTAACAGAAACAGCAAAATGTAATTAGGTTATGTTCGTGCAAAACCAGAAAATTAACGATGTGCTAGGCAACATGCTTCGCTTATGACGTTGGCACGCCGTATGACGTAAATGTGTTCAGCCGATTAAGAAATTGTTATGGCTGAAAAGCGTTGAGTTCGTCCATCTGGCTTTTTATTGATTGTGTATATTTGTTTTCTTCATTTTTCATGGTTTCCTTTCCACTGCTGACCTTCTGCTAACAAAACTAATCTAACCAACGTACACTTAGTATTCGCATTGATTATGGCAAAATCAATAAGTAAAGAAGACGTGCGAATATTGGGTTTGCTAAGTGACTTATCTGGCAATCTCACATACAGCTTAATAACGGAATTCGAGGCTGGAATGGTGCAACACAGCAATTTCCTCTATACATATAAGAAGACTGGCAATGAAATTCGTGACTGTAGATAGCCTAAGTGCAAGTGGAGAGTGTACAATTAAGCTTCAATTATGTAGAATTTCGCAAGTAAATGAAAGTAAGGTCTTATCCCGCGTAAAATGCTTCATAAAAATCAACAGCGCATAGTTTTTTGCAGAATAGCTTATTGCTTTCATGAGTTTCTCGAGATGAGCACTTATTAGGTCAACTTTCCTATATAAATTCGACAATCACGAATTATAAGGCTACAAACGCGACTTCCTAGGCTCCTATTTCGCGAAGTTAAAAAATATCACGTAATACACCCAACATCGCTTACTTAAAGGACCTTGCCCACAGTGACTGTTACAAAATAACACTGCAGCTTCTGCATATAAGTACAAAAGTTAACCAAGATACGAAAGTGGACAACTACGAATGACTGTTGACAGCATGGAGGTTCTTTAACGTACTGGTACGATCCACGATATCTTTATATGGACTCTTTGTAGTCTGTATGTACCATCATGTTGGTGTCAGCACCACATCTTCTGAACTCTGGCAGCAACAGAGGCGGAAGTTCCCAAGGGGGACGAAGATTAATCCACTTTTCTCCACCTGGTGGCATCACACCGAACTGGCTTACTATGTTCGCTATGTGAGGTTGCAGTCCAGCACAATAACTTCTTTCGTTTAAATTTGCTGCCGGACTCAACAGCCAACCAAGGCTTTCCGCGCGCTACGCTTCACTGCATTCTCAAGGTGACTTGCCAGAGCGTTAGCGTCGACCATGGCCTCCACTCTAACGCTTGCGAATAAGGCGGGGATTCTTTCAGACACGCAGTCATCCTTCTCCGAAGAGAGTAGCGAGACACTTTCTCGTCCGCTCGTACGAGTTCCGCTCGCGGTCGCTGTTCCCGTCTCCTCTCTTCCCTAATGTCTCCGTGCACTTCACTTTACCGCGCTCTGCAAAACGTCGTCCTCTTGTTGTTTCGCTTCCCCACACGAGCTCCCTGGCTTTCGTCCATCCTATATCGTAGGGAGAACAGTCGCGTGGGTGAGGAGAGCCTGCCCCCCCCCCCCCCCCCCCCCCCCACAGCTTGTCAAGACCGAACCAACGCCCATGGCGGGAAGTTGTCGCCCGCTTCCCTACCCGGTAGAGCTTTTTCGCTCGCGTCCTTCTCTTTCCTTCATTCGGGAGTCTGGCGAGCCAGAGCAGAATCAGCGCCGGGGACAGTTTCATTAGCGCGCGAGCCTCGCAGCCAGTACTACATCACTCTTGCGGCTGTGCGTGCGCGCTTTCTTTCTTTCTTTTTTTTCGTCCCTCAATTGCTGCCTTCGTCCTCTCCCTTTGTCCTTTCGTAGCGCGCCAACGTGTCGACGCCGCCGAGCTTTTCGCGACGACAACGAAAAAGACCGACGGCGCGACGACGGTTGCTGGCGGTGATCATTAAGCGCCCTAGTAGGACGACGGCCTAGTGGTGGCCGTCGTCCCCTTTCTTTCAGACCGAGCCGCCGTCGTTGTCGCCTCTCCCATTCGAACAATGTGATTCACCGACTACGGGGAGGTCAGTCGGTTCATTCACGGACACTATGCGACCCTGCCGCGATGTTGTTCTGCTATCTTGCCGGTCGGAATGTGCCGAATGTGTCAGGAAAGTGACGAATAAAACGAAACGGCGGGAAAGAGAAAATCCAACAGACACAAGTTGCGCACCGCGCCGTCGCCGAAATGAGGCGACGGCCTGCCTTCCTTTCTCACATCGACTCCCTTCGTTTCCCTTATTCCGAGACTGTGCCAGCTCACCATTACTCACGGCGCGCTTATCAAGGCCTGCTAATGGCTTGGCCGCCCCTAAACGGCGCCCGGTTTGCAAACGGACAGGCCGGCCAGTCCGCTGATAGGAACTGGGTAAAGGAAGCGCTCGTATACGCTGGCCGCCGACAGCGCGGGCGTTTGCTCCTTGGCTCGCTAGTCGTGCCTTGCAGCAGCGCGAGGCCGCTAATGGGATGCGGTGGGAGTTTGGTGGCGGTGTGAATGCCGGTATATATAAGGGGAAGAAAGGAACGGTCCATCTGTTTGGCCGGTGTCAACCGGTTAGACCAGACAGTCGCCGTCTCGGCTGCTACTGTGGCGGTGTCATCTCGCCCGTAGGCCTTCTCTTCCGATTGCGTAAGCGCAGGCAAATGTAAGTCCGGGGCTTGGAAAGCTGACGGAAACTAGCTGTCAGTTCGAAGCGTACGAAATGCAAATAATTGTGCGCGCTCCTTCAAAAAACACTTCTCAGTTGGCAATTGTTCTAGATTTATCACAATTTTGTTTTCTGTTTGCTTATGCTGTGCTACATTTCATTTATAGTTTCTTTCAGAACTCAATTTTCAATATTTTTCATTTGCTGCGTGCTATAGTTAGCGATAGTCATTACGAGTATTAAACATTGCACAATGGAGTGGAGCATTCATCCACAAGCAAATTATTGCGCGCACATTTCTAGCTACAAACTATTTTTTCTGTTTTTTTTTAATCAAGGGTATACGCTCAAGTTTCACATACACTGTTTTCATCGCTACAACGTTTTGTACAGAACTCGGACCAGCTTGTACCAGTTGTCAAATAAATCTGTAGTGCGTTTCTCTTTGCCTAATTGTTTTTGGAATTTCTCTTCTGGTTATCCTGCCTATTTTTTGTTTTTCATTTCATCTCTAGCCCTCTTTTCAATGCAGTAAGTTCGACAAAACACAGCCGGTTACTTTCTCATCTGAAATCCCGCCCTTCACATACTATTTACCAAATTCAGTTACTCAACGTATGGGTTCTCTAACTACAATTAAGATGAGGCTTGAACCACGTCATGCTAACATCTTCAAAGTTTCTAACCTTCATTCTAAAACTGGCCTTTGTGCAATTGGAGTTTGGGTGCAGCTGTTCCTCCTTATTGAAGTGCCACACGAGTGTGAGGCAACGTGTTGATTTATGCAAAGGGTACGTAACACTTAAAACCGAATTCGGGTGAGTGAGCCATGTTATCTGGCAATAACTGGGGCCCAGCATGGGTGAGCTTCTCGCATTTAACGAAATCAGTTGTACCCAAGGCTTTCCGCTAGCGTTGGTCACCACTGCGCATGCGTCACACGCTAATATTCAAGGTACCTACATTATATTTGAAAATAGCGTATGCCTACCCAACCAAAGCAAACGCTGCAAATCTAATTCTAAAACTATATTGAGGCCTATTTAAAGAACTATTTAAAATATACTTTGAAATCAATGACAAAAAAATGGATTGACCGTGTAGCCGGACAGTGGTCAGAAATATTACCATGTTTTATTAGAGCTCGACCAGTAACCGAGTATCTACTGCAGAAAATATCGTTCGTATAAGTTTACATCTAAGGTCAGGCAAACTTGCTATATCGATTGAGACTTACCGTGTTATGACTGCGGCAACAGCTGCGTGGGTACATATATACGTTAATGAAATAACTGGTGCCACATTCTCGAAGACGCTTTACGCCCCCCCCCCCCCCCCCCCCAATAACTGTTCGTAAGAAAAAAATTCAGTCATCCGCGATGTAGGACATATTGTCAGCCGAGTTGGTTGCAGAATTACAAAAAACAGTTCTTACGATGAAAAAGCTATCCGAATTCGGCATCTGGATGTTAGGACTCGGCACTTGTTTATCACACCACGTGCGCGCGGGCAAAAGAGAAAGTCAGTTACATAGGCGCCTTAAGAAAGTTCGACAATCATGGCATGCTTTCTCGTTCCTGTAGAATATATCTCTAGCCGCGAATCCTCTACTGCTGTCTTAGAACTAACTACACAGCTTAACGGCAGGTAATATACAATGTATTGAACTACCCGAAGACGCCTTACACTAAAGCTTGAAACGACAGCAACCAACATTCGACGAGAAAGGAACAATTTAACTGGTATTCAGCTTCTTTCACGCATTGTGAAGAGAGATACAGATATATACATTTACTGTTAAAGTTACTGAAAAACATTCCTTTTGCACACGAGATACTGAAAAAGCCGCCAAGCCTTAAAAGTCGGACATACGAGAGTAAGGCCACACAACCTTTCTTTACTTGCCTTTGAAATCATGCGCGAATGCACGAAAATTAAGTAAATGAAAATATTGCAGCAACGACTTGTTTTACTTTCTTAAGTGCACAGTTACAAGGACGTGAAAGTACGCGGAGTAATAACAAGTGGCGCTCCAGCGGCACAAATATATTCAACAAAGCGGACTCGTCGGCTGGCTGGTACTGCATATCTACAGGCTTAGCGCAAAAACAAAAAACAAAAAACAAAAAAACCACGCAGAACGACAGAAAATACGAGTACTCGAAGGTTTGTTCTCGTTTCTCTTGTCGTCCGGCATCCATTCTTAGCGCTAAACCTCAAGATATGCCAAATACTTATTTGTTCTTAAGACCTTGAGTACACACTCCTCTGACGAGATACGTTCAGTTTCTCCTCTCCTGACCCTCCCTCCTGAATTTCTTTAGCAGTGTTTATTCTAGTTTTAAAAGTGAAGGCAGTCTGAGTAATCCTGCATTCCCGGCCTTTTGCCCCCAAAACCAGCCATCGGTTCTGTTGCGCGTGTTCTCGAGAGACAAGACATTTTGTGGCGCTGGCTTAAAAATCGCTAATCCTTCGACAAAGCCCAGACACTCGTTTTTTGTCTGTGAAGCAAGCAGAATGCCTCGCACGAGCGCCATTATGCCAGGAATTCTTCGAAAGTTCTCTTCATTGACGATGTTGTGAATTAGGAAAGAAAAGCCAGAGAAGACAAGGAAAAAAAAAAAAAAACATGCGCCACTTTAGTATTGGTATAGCTTATATAGGGGTGAATTTCCGCTGGAAAAAACACCACTTTGTAGTTTTTGTTATATGCTTTCACTTTTTAAGTATATAGGTGTTATTTTGTGAGAACATGGCGAGAAACATAGAGGAGTGTTTGTGCGCGTCTATTTGACATACGAAAAAATTACGTAACGCTACGCGTTGTAGCAAATAGGCAAGTTACAATAAATAACGAAAATATGATAGCAACATAAGCGCCGAAGTGCGATAAATTGCGTATTGCAAAATAGCCTAGAATGGTCTGCTAACATAACTATTTTTATAACCGGGGGTCGCATTCACAACATCACCCTACGCTACAAATTTTCGCAAGAAAGCATTTCAGCGCCAGTGCTGATACGGGGTATATCATTAATGAAACCGGCCGACCAATGACAATCGAGCACTTACAAAAGAGAAGTTTTGGTGAATTCGGCCATAGCTTACAGGTATCACATGCAGCTTAAGAATATGTTCAACGTCAAGCAGTATGGTCACGATCGGCATCGGCCTAAAGCTCTCAAAGCTAGCAATATAAAAGCACCGTCAGGCTTAAATGAAACTCACACGCAAGATTTAAGCACACACACACACACACACACACACACACACACACACACACACACACACACACACACACACACACACACACACACACACACACACACACACACACACACACACACACACACACACACACACACACACACACACACGTATATATAACGGGTGTCCCACCTATCTTTAGCCAAGGGTGAAAAAATACATTATTGGAGGCAGGCGAGTGAAATCAGTTGCAAATTGCTCACAGTCACCTTGCGCACTACGGACAATTTTTTGTTTGGCAAGTAATTAATTTGTTCATTAGGATTGTTTAACTAAATTGCTAAATATTGACTTTAGTCAAGAAATGCGACTTGCAAAGCTCGAGAATGTCTTCAGAAACCCCAACTGAATTATTTGAGATAAAGAAAGCCTCACGTATACCATTTTTTCCAAGCTGCAAAAAAGCCCGCGAAATACAAAAAGAACCACGTGACTAGCGCATTCGCGCACAGCGAACATGCTGGTCTCAGCCGTGGTTTGAGCGAACGAAATCAGCTGCGGCCGCGACCCGCCGGCTCCGCTGCAGCGGTAGGCCGATAAGTTAACGGTGGTTTCTTGGCCCGCGCTCGCTACAACTTGCACCGTCATGCGCGCCAACTGGCTGACGCGGGCCAAGAAAGGTGATGCCATGCGATGGCATCACCTTGTGGCGTCACAGTGACGACATGATGGCGTCACAAATTTCGGCAATCTGTGACGTCAGGATGACGGCATGTGGTTACGTCATGACATGATGATTATTTTTAGCATAACTCGTGCGGACGCCGACGGGAGACGCCGACGCTGGACGCTGGTCAAATCTCGCGTTTGATGAGGCATCTAAGGCTTTCGCCTTAATAAGCGCTGCGGCAGTTGTAACACATGTACTACAAATGCTTTTAATCCACACTTGATTGTTAGAGCGCAGTGGCACGAAAGTTCACGCCGGTGCATTCAATAAAGTACCTTTAATTACCTTGAAGTTAATCAAATACTATTACATTGCCAGCAAAGGTAGCTTCACAACTTGCCACCGCTGTTACATGAGACGCTTCACGACAGACATTTTATAGCAAAGAGCACACGGAGCCACAGCCGACACTGTAGCTTACGTAATTAATTTTTGCCGCTCTGCAAGCATCCAGCGATGGTTACGAGCTTGAACGCCGAGTATGCTGTGTCGTCTCTAACAGCGAAGCCGTATATGTCTATGTTCGGGCGGACCGTAGAACAACGACTTTCGTTGCCCCTCGCACCTTGTGCATCGCCCCTTCACCCCCTTTCCCAATATGGAAAAAGGATATTGTAAAGTGAAGCCAAGGCACTTGCAACTAACACAGATGTCAGTCAAGGATAATACTAGTAGTAGCGGTAAGTGGGCGTTTATGTGCGGAAATATGTATGCATAAAACGAGAAGAGTTAAATGAAGTTTCTTGCTGACTGCACTGTAACTGTCCAGCGTGAGAAGCTGACACCTGAACGGCGGTCAGCAATTATGGTGGGAGAAGACGAGCAAAAGGATAGGGAAAGAGAGAGAGAAAGTAGAGGAAGATCGCTCGCATGTTCATAATGAAGCGAATAGAACATAACTCATAATACAACTAAGCGTGATTCACATAAATTACATTCGCTACGTTAAGCAAGTGAGATGTTATCGTGCTTGACATAATCGGTCCAGTTTTTTATTGCGATAGCAATTATATGGACAGTCTCGGCTGAATTTTGCCGTCGCCGCTGTTATTTACCGTATATGTATATGTATATATATATATATATATATATATATATAAAAGCCCCAAAGAAAAATAATTCAGAAAAATGCTTCCGAAGCGCGGAATCGAACCAGGGACCTCTCCCTCCGCAGCGAGTGGCGCTAGCCACTACGCCACGAAACGCAGATCCTCTACGTAGGTAACGGCGAGCGTTATATACACACTTTTTACCGCTGGACGGACTCCGAGACGGCTGCGCTTATAAGCGTTTCTTCATTACCAGCGAGATGGCGGTAGGAACGCGACAGGCGCATTTAAAAGTCGTCGGCGAGGTCGCTCGCTTCTTCTTATACTTGCGCAGGGAGAACCTTGCCCTTCCGCTGTCTGCTCGCGTGGTTTTCTAGTGCTGAGGGGAAGAGGGATGTTTCACGCTTTCACCGTGATGTCCGCGCTCATGTTACGGAGCGAACGAAAGCCACTCGAGCTCGAGGGACGCCGCTAAACGAACACACAGCAGATGAGCGCGAACGATCAAGTGTCACAGCTCGACACTTGAAGCACGCTAGTTTCCTTCGCTGCTTCGGCCGCCTTTGCAACAGGAGCGCTGTTCGAACTGAGAGTATGCATTGGCGAGCCTCACTTCGTATAGCATTAGTTTTTTATGTTAATTGGAAAGGAGTTTTTAGTTGCCGTGGGATACTTTTCCCTTTTTTTTTCACATACCGTAATATAAATGGTTGTTTTGCTCGAAAAGAAGTAATAATATCAGCATCTACTTAGCATTCCACAATTCAGCAACTAGGCGCAGCGCACATCGCCTACACTCGCTTTTATCTCGCCATTCTGGAACTTGCGTGAGTTCCAACTTACTGAACTGTCAGCGCCACTAAGTCCCGAGCAACTTCGCTCCCGAGTATTAACGGGAAAATAACGATTTTCTTTCGAAAATTCGCTTGCCTACAAAGAAACACAGAAGTTGAAAGCAATGGAACTCGAATTACTATTGAAAGCTGCGCACGAAGCTCCTGAAAATAAAAAGCAATGCAGTCGTCAGGGGGTCGTGTAAACACTAGTAATCTTGCATGGATAGGAGATCTACCAAAAAAATGCAGAAAACTCATCTTGAAGTCGATTTTCCGTTAGCCGGGAGACAACCTAAGTGCATGCAACAGCGTGCGACGGCGTTCAGGAAAATTACGGAACTTCCCTTGAGGACCCTGAGTGCTTGTTTGTTTGCTGCGTTCTTTAGTACATTCTTTTCGACAGAGAATGCCTATATTGGCTCGGCCGTGTTGCGCTCAGATTGGGAGTTTCCGGGAGGTAAACGCCATGCTATGTGGCGTCGACAGCGGGGACCGCGGGGACTTTAGTGGAGCGTCGTGTGGAATCTGTGATTTCTCGACATCGTTGGTACCGAGAAAAAAAACGCCATCAAGGATGCGGCTCACGTTTTCCTGCGCGAGGACGCAGCGAAGTGCGGCCGCAGCCGAATGCAACACGCAGTGCCCGAACTCAACGCGCGAGATTCGATGCTCTGTGGCTGTCAACTCCGTAACTTTCACTGTATCTATCTATTTACTGTAGTGTGTAGAGAATACCCTCCAGACAGACTCGAGTCAAGCTGCACCTCATTGTTGAGGTGAAATGAAACAAATATAAGGACCGCGCAACCTGAATGCCCACGGCACCACTGCTAGCTGATGCACATGTTCGAAGGCCCTTGCTCCACAGAACGCATGTGTACGCGACAGTTTTCAGCACAGCCGTACGCACTCAAAGCTGCAGGACACATAAAGGTACAATAGGCTTTCTGAAAAAGAATTTCTGAAAACTTCTTGCTTCTTTGTTACGGAAAATAGGCATAACTAAAGACGCAGGTCTTGTTCCGCGCGTAATGTCTCTGTTTTCTACTGAAATCGAGTTAGACAAAGATACAGATTGTCATTTACCCGTTCGTAGCACCATCATATTAATTATAACATCTGGGTTTTAACGTCCCAAAACGACGATAAGATTTATGAGAGACGCCGTAGTGGAGGGCTCCGGAAATTTCGTCCACCTGGTGTTCTTTAAAGTGTACCTAAGTCTTAGTACACGGGCCTCAAACATTTTCGCCTCCATCGAAAATGCAGCCGCCGTGGCCGGGATTCGATCCCGCGACCTTCGGGCCAGCAGTCGAGCGCCATAACCACTAGACCACCGTGGTGGGGCGTACGTAGAACCATCGACTTCGTCTAAACACTGCCTCTGGAAACAGCTTACCGTACCGCTTCGGTCAAGCGGGAAGTCCATACTGCAACAACTGGGGCTCCATCGAAACTGCGGAACATATTTTGTTTGAGTGTCGAGCGCATGCCGTGCGCGCTCTATGAACATCGTACGCTCTCTATAACGCAAACAACTTTATCATTTGACTGTGTATTGGGCCCTTTAGCCTGCCTCTCGCAACAGAGGTGTGCGATGAAACTTCTGTTTACTTATTTACATAGTATCGGTCAGCTCGACAAACTTTAGTTGCCCCTTGAATGCACGCAATGAGAGACTCTATCAGTGCACGTCCAAGCTCAAGAGCCAAAGAACTCAGTCAGCTTTTTTATTTTTTATTCTATTTTAACATCTTTTATTTTATTCTTTCTCTCTCTTTTCCAGTCTTTCCATCCCCAGTACCCATCCCCACGCAGAATAGGAATTCAGTGATTTGTATACGCCGGCTAAATTACCTGCCTTTCAATAAAGAGTCATCTCTCTCTCTCTCTCTCTTACGGTTCCCTCAGAATTAAAGTTTTGCACTTGAGGAAAAATTCGACCTGGCAGAAGAAATCCTATGTCGTCCTTGATCTTTCTTTAAGGGCGACAGTTATAATTCGCCTTTGATTGAATTGCCTGTGACAATATCTGAAGCGTAATACTGAAGAATGTTTCACCTACAGCACTTTTCTTTCATAGGAACAGCCTTTAAAATCGGCAATGGGTGACACTGTAATCACAGAGCTCGCTTGTATTCACTGCGAAGTGAAAACACAAGTTTATTTGCCTTTACTACAGGCATCTCTTCGGAAGACTTGGTGCTCTACGAAAAGAGCGTTGCTATGTAGCTCGCATCTGCACTTTTACAAGGCGTTTTTTTTTTATACATCCTCTACCAACTTCCTTTTCTGGACTCTCCTCAGTTTGTACTTCCTGTTTCACTGCGGCGTTTCGAGAGGCAACGGCTATGGGGGTCATGTTTGTACACACTTCCTTGACGGTGCAAGCCTCCCCTCAAAAGAAGAGTACTGTGCGTCGCGGCTTCAAACGTTGTCCGACGGCAATATTTTCAAGGGTCCGGAGAAAAAAAAATTTTTCTCAAGGAAGAGCTTCGAGAAGAGTAAGCACAGGGGCTTCAACAAAGAGTCAATGATGGCATCTACCGGAAAAAAAAAATCAGCCAGTTCCACGCAGTGAAAACCACCGGACAGCAAAGCTGTAAGCGCGCGAGTGTATCTTATTGGCTAGCGAGATCACTCGGAGTCGTAAATCCGCCGCTAGATTTGAAATGTGCGCGCCTAAACATGACAGCTATCTAACGTTGAGTTTTTACACAACTATTCGCACGTACTTTTAGATGGGAAGCATCTTATGGGGGAGTTCAAACCGGTGGTGTGCGGCGTGACCACCCTTACTGCGCATGCGTAAACCCTCTCCACACACCTCATCTCCACTCCTCCTCCTCTCGACTCCCTTTCCCTTCTCCCCTCCCCCTCTCCACTTCTCCCTCTGAAACGCGGGCTCGACATGCCGAAACGCTGCTTCGCATCTCCTCGAGGTCCCCTTTAGCGGGAGATGGCGTGATTTTTTTTTTTTTCAGCGTCATACCCGCACAAAAAGTGAGGCGTAAACAGCGACCTGCGCTATAATGCAGGCGCTCCATCTATAAAAAATATCAGCCGTCTCCTCCACATCTCTTTGTTCCTACTCAACGCCTATTTGACTACCTGTCGGGCTTCACACTTAAACGAAGGCTTCGTTCCACTTTATCAACCTTTCAAGGTGCCCCCGTGCTCTTCTGCAGAAGTTCTGTTATCTGGCTTGTTTCTCTGGCATCTAGATTTAAGTGCACGTTTTTAGTGCACGATTTAAGTGCACATCTAGATTTAAGTGTATCTAGATTTAAATGCACATACAGACATTTTCATGTCTGTATGTGAATTTACATATATTTTGCTATTGTATCTATTTTTTCCTGAATTGCCCCCCTGCAATAATGCCCTCGTGGCGCTGCAGGTACTTGTATAAATAAATAAAATAAAAAAAAAAAACAAGAAATACCATAACCATACCGCAATTTTGACACAAGAAAACATGTAATATAGTTGCTTTGTTAAAATTTTGGTTTATCCAATGACATACCACAAGTGTTCCTGCTCTCTCTCTCTCTCTCTCTCTGTTTTCTGGTTCTGATTGTGACAGTTTAACCCTTTCGGCCCTGGCGTCGTCACTGCACAAAGTTCCCCTAGCACCTCGGAAATGAAACCAAAACTGCTCATTCTAGGGGGATATACTTCTTCAATGATCCCCACTGTGATTGACACCAATGTTGCCACATATATGCGGGGCTGGGAGCCACAAAGAAGAAAAAGCTTGACCGAAGTGATGGGTGACGCCGAGGCGGGTCAGGAGGCGGCTGAGCGCCGTTTTCGGGACGTCGTACAGACGCTGTTTCAAGGAGTATCACACTGAAAAATGAGACGTGGTTCACATTTTGTGTACTCTAGTGAGCAGGAGAAATAAAGAAACAATTTTCCTAAATTCACAACCACTGAGCACTGATGACCTAATTTGGTTCCTTGCTAATTAATCCATAAATACTTGCACCACTGGCTCAATTTTTCGTTTTTGGTCTTTTGAGATGCTAACCATTAGGAAAACACGCACAAAAAATGTTTCCGGCCAAAACAAAAAATCTAGGGCTGAAAGGGTTAAAAAGAAGTTCAGCTACAAGGCCGTATGCAAAAATGGCACAGGCATCACTCTTGTTCATGCCTCTACCGTGTACAGGCAGCTGCAAAAGTTTAGAGACCACGAGACACAAGAAAAAGCTCAATATTACCGATGCTTCGACAGGCCGCATTGAACTTAGATTTTCGGCCTGCTGTAAAACGCGTTAAGAACATGTACTGCGCAGTTCGAGCGAACATGGTCCCCCATTGCAGAAAAATTCAGTTTTCTCAGACCAAGTGGTCTACAAACCTTTGACACCAGCTGTGCAACATTGTGTAACGTCACACGTGTGACGGTACTTTACATTTTTATCGCAGGAGCGTCATATCAGGCCCACACAGTGCACTTGTCGTACATCCTTGACTGCACACAGTATACAAGAATAATAACAGAGCCAGATAATTGGATTGGTGAAGACAAAGAGCTTCCCACTCAATATTAGGGAAGGAGGAGAGGAACTAACAAGGTAACAGAAAATTGGTGAGAAAGAAACAATCAGTCCAAACACGCGATCGGAACCGGTCACCAATGCACCACGCCACGCAAAATCAATGGGTCACATGCATCGTAATGGACATTAATTAAGGCCAAAGCCATTCTTGCCTTCGGCACGTCACCGATTTCATAAACGGGGCACGGCGCCAGCTGCTTTAATAAGGTTGTGAGTAAATATTTTTCTCTGTCAAGGCAAATACTTAATCTTCGCAGGGATAAAACGTTGCCGGGCCGCACATTGAAGCGGTTTTCTTGTTTTATTTTCTTACGGATGGTATCTTTTTTTTTTTTAGTACTCGCATCGCATGGAAAGGTTTTGAAATTATTTTATTGCAAGCGTTCCTTGCATTCATTCGGCAGCGAACTGGTGGTGCCGGGCACGAAGGACACCGCACCATCGAAGACGCTACGTCAGTGTTCTATCACATAGAAAATTGTGAGCTGTTCCACGCTGTGAAAGTGAATGGCCAGCGACGCTGTTTAGCACACGGCACAGTGTGACCATGATTTTTGAACCACAGCCGATCACACGCCCCGCAGTTAAATCTGAAGCGTCTGTACAGTAAGCTCCTTTCGAATTTAGTGTTTACTATTTTAGCGTTTTCCAATTGAGCAGCAAGGTGCTTGCATCTTTCTGCCTCATTCTCCGTTTCGAGATGCGTCGTCTTGTCTGGCTTGCCGCATACTCTTAGCGCTTTCTGCACGATCTTAATTGGTGTTTGCCGCCTGGGTGTTCCAGTTTTAGTGGACCGGTGGAGAGAGGTGGGCTTTGCCTAACTGGTGTCGCACATGCGTTTTTGTTGACGGACAGGCAAAATACACGGAACCCTAGCCAGATACACCTTCGCTCTAAAAAGAGCACTGTGGATAATACATGAAAGCAATTTCTCAAATTGTACAACTCTCCCGCTCTATTCTCTGCCTACGCTACCTATGTTTGGAGTGGGTAGTCGGTCGTTTGATCGTCGAATTGTTGCTTGATAAGCATTTGAACTAGGCTTCACCAAACAGACGCTCAGTATCGACCGACGAAATGGTAGCCGCGTGTGTTCACCGGTGTAATAAGGTAACGATGTAGAGTGCAGGACAATAAATGCTTGATGTAAAAGAGCATGGTATTCAACTCAAATCTTTTCTTTGATTTACGGAAATATTCTACATATGAGCCACCCATACACACACACACACCCCTTTCTTGGGCTTTTTAGTACGCGCCCGTACGTAATCCCCCGGAATGGATGCGTCCTGCTGGGACACTGAAATATATTACGCGTAAATGCAGTAAAACACTTTGTCGTACTTCGCTACGGTTCATCACACTTCCTTCCACATGTATCGTGCGTTTCTATCGTCCTCATGGCATTGGTCCGTCAACACTGTGCCTCCGCATAATCTTTTGCTTTGTGTTTAGGTACAACTAATGATCAATGAACTGCATAATCATGAACACCTTTTGAAGTATACATAGTACGAAAGTAAGCACCAGTCATATTTATTAACTTTAGTAATATAGCACTTAAATAACAGATTCGCTGAAACATCCTTAATTCGCATGGTTTCCAGCCAGCGTTGATGGACCTTCATCTTACGTTGCGCTATTAGTCCTCACATCTCTACTTGGCCAAGCCGGGTTTTCTGAACATAACACGTTAGAAGCAAGAATGCGCGCAGAAATTTCGTTTCTCAAGCTGTAATAGCAAGCTGGCTCGTCCCAGTTCTCGGGCTTTCTTCTCAGCAAGCCACTTTTCGCTTCAAACGCGGCCGCATTGCTTGCATTTCTCGAGATTTCGTCGTCGGTTTGCGCTCGTTTCGAGGACTTTCTGCCGGCGCTGCAGCTGTATAGCACTACGCGCATTCCGCATAACGCCGCTGGTGCTCGTTATGTGCCTATCCCACGCTTCGTCGCCTCGCTAGCGTCTTGCTTTCCTGCGTGGCGCTGAAAAGAGAGCGGCGCCAGCAAAAGCTTTCTGGGCGCTTATGTAACTCCTGTAGGATGAAACCTTCTTTCTTACCCCCCCCCCCCCCCCCCACCACCACTCCGCCCCGAGGGTCTGGTCCTCATTTACGCTTTGCGTTGGCGTCATTACGCCGGATCCGTGACTCTCATTACACGACTGACGCGGAGAGAACGGTGACTCGACGACCCTACACTTCTGCAAGCGGCAGTAAAATATATGCATATAGCCGTTGCGCTATCGGCAGAAGGTATAAGAGCAATGACTTCGACAGCTCGCTCGTCATTACGATGCGTGGTGCTGTTTTATGCAGCACCAGGCGCTGGATTGCAGGGGTGCACGTACAGTTCGCTTCATGTAGGCGAGGCTTGCACTCTATACTTTCTAACTTCTTACCACTCACTTCTTCCAAAATCATACAAAAGGAAAAGTAAGCTGTTCGTGTCGTTTATTTTGTCCTTAAGTTCCAGGGAGCATCGCTAAATGAGATAGAAGGGGCAGGGATTTGCTTAACGAACAGTGCAATTAAATAATGGAACGTTTACAATGGTGCACGATTGTATAAAATAGGGTAAATCGGATACGAAGAACGACAAAAAAAGAAAAGGGACGGTAGGCTGGAGTGAATGAAAAGTATGCTCGGGAACTGTATACATTTCTGTAGGAAAATTGTAGCGCAAGACAACGCAAGGATCGACAAAGAACACGGAACTGGCGCTAATTTCCAACTGATTTACGCTAAAACAGTTCAAGTTGTCTTGCGCTACAATTTTCCTATAGAAATATTGAACCAACTAGCCCAAGAAAACGTTTTCCTATGCTTATAAAAGTTGCTTAGTTAACAGGGCCGAATTCACAAAACTCCTCTTTCATAAGCACGTTTTTCCATTGGTCAGCCGGCCTGACTAATGATATGCCCCGCATCGTGATTGGCTGAAATATTCTCTTAAGAAAATTTCTTTTTGCGTGCGACGTTTTTTGTGAACACGGTGCCAGTTCCCTGGGTGTTTTACGGTCGGTGCATGAAACTGCGTATTAGGGAAGGCCATCTATGTGGATTAGTACTATTGACATGAAGAAAAAGAGTCCTCGACCACGTTTACCATTATATGTTACTAAAATAATGCAATCGATTGCACTAGCAGCGCACTCCGAAGGTAAGTGAGCGTTACCTGAAGTGTAATCACTTACATATACGCTAATTATATTTCAAGCTGTATTAACAGCCCACTAACATCGTACAAATGCAATAGATAGAGCAAGCTGGCCCGGCTCCTTCATCGCGTTCATTTCAGCACTTCGCACTTCGTCCATCTTCTCTTCACAATTACTTTATAATTTTATCGCGGCTTATCTTCCTTTACCTTCCTGTAAGCGTCGTTAGCAGGGACATTGAAAACTGGATCACTATGTGGGCTTGAGAGACGGGCGTTGTTGTGACATACGAATAGGAGACACTATTAATCGCATCTAATTAGCTACGTTCAACTTTGGCTTGTCGTTACGTGCTGCAAAGTCTTTTTTTTTTGTCATACAATGACAGAGAGACTAAAGGTGCACAAAGAAAGAGAAGTCGGCCTCGCCTATAGACCCGCAGTGCAGAAGGGAGACCGGTAAAGAAAAGAACGATGGAACAACGACGAGAGGTTATGAATAACGTTGTGCCAACTATCGTGACTCGTCACCAGAAGACTGACTACATGTAACCGTGACTACGCTGTTGCCGTCGGGCCAAGGACCTAAGATAAGTTAATCCGATAACGGTCTGGTACCAATGTGCGCGACGGAAGAAAACAGCTTCTCTCGACGTCGCGCGTACGCTGGACGCATGCAAACATGTTTTCAACCGTTTCTTGCACCTGACAGTTCGCAAGTGGGACCAGCGTAGTTGCAGGATATGCTATCTGTGTCATAACTCGTGAGTGCGACACCAAAACGAGTCAGTTGAATGAAACTGTTACATTTGGCCGCGGGATCGTATCCCGGTCGCGGCGGCTGCATTTCCATGAAGGCTATATGCTAGAGGCCCGTGTGCTTAGACTTCGGTGCACGTTAAAGAACCCCAGGTGGCCGAAATTTCCGGAGCCCTCCGCTACTGCGTCCCTCAAAATCATATCGTGGTTTTGGGACGTAAAACTTCCACATTTATTTATTATTATACTACGCTCCCTTTCAGTTTGTGAGGTCAAAAAGCAAAACTAGAGCAGACATGAGATCTGGGGTACCAAGCCGAATCAAACGTTCCCTCCTCAGTCGGCGAATCAAAGCAGCAATGCAGAAATATTCATCTTACTCGGTCGCCAACACGACGTCCCAGCGTTCTAGACAGAATCGTTGGCGCCTGTACTTTTTTTGCCATAAGCTCGGGTCTATTTCTCGCCGCGGCTGTCAATGCCCTCTCGATCAGCGGCGCACAAGCGCTACAGATCGGCCAACTACTCGCAGCGAGGATATACGTGGATCTGCTCACTGCTGCTCTTGCCTATCGTCACTTTATTTTTATTAGATGCGAAGTATCTTAAGGCGGAGCTCAGTCCGGTAGTGGTGTGCGGTGTGACCACCCTTACTGCGCATGCACATACCCTCTCCACACACCTCCTCTCCACTCCCCCTCACCATTCCTCCTGTCATCTACCCTCTCCCACTTCCCTTTCCACTCATCCTCTCCACTCTTCCTCTGAAACGCGTGCTAGACATGCCGAAATTCTCTCCTGCGCAACGCCGCGATGAGCCAAAGCCACCTATTTTTTTTCTAGGTGGCTTTGGATGAGCTCAAGCGCATGCGCCTCCCCTCCCCTTCTCTCTCCTCTCCTACGCTGCCCCCTCTCGCCCGCCTGTCGACCGCGTCGCGTTCCACGACGCGAGCTCGGTAGCATGCCCAACGAACGCCAACGGAACGCGATCGTGCAAGTGCTCCCGCTTCGCATCAACTTATGGTCCCCTTTAGCGGAAGATGGTGTAATTTTTTCTTTATTTTTATTTTTATTTTTATTTTTATTTTCGCTGCATATTCCGCACCGTGTGCCCGCCTTTCCCGTCGCACGTGGCGCGTGTCGTCGTCTTCGAGGGTGGCGCGTGGCTTGTATTTTGGGAAACGACCCGACGTGTCGGGCCCGAGTGCGGCAGCAGCGGGCGGCACGCATCTTTTCTCATAAACTGACTCTCTGCGAGCTGTTTGTTTTTCTTCGCCCGCTTTCGGAACAAGTACCGCGCGAGCGCGATGAGCTCTAGGCATGGGGGGGGGGGGGTAGGGATGGTAAAATCGATGAACGATTATTCGATTAATCGATTAAAGGTAAACAATTAATCGATTAAGCGTAATCGATTTCCTGCTTTCGATTAATCGAATTAATCGATTAAAACTACTCGATTAATCGATTACGGCACCCCCCACTCCGCCCCCAACCTCGCCTCTTGGCCGGAGCGCATGAGTGCGAGGCGCGCTATCCTGAGACGCAGATGCCGTGCACAGCGCCTCTCTTTCTTTTACTGCTTTCACTACAGCGCATATTTCTGCGCTAGCAGAACGAGCCCGGAGCTGGCGGCGGCCATAGCCCATAGAGAAAGATGTGAACTCGCTCTGATCTCCGTCGCGTACGGCGTCCAACTCCTAGCACTCGCCAATGCTTCAAGCCCGGGCAGGAGACGGCTCCACCCATCGAGGCAGAAATGAACTTGCCCGCTTCTCTCAGGCTCACAGTCTTCTGCTGCTACTGCCTCATACGTGCCAGCGCGTCGTCTTGTTGCTTATTTTGTTCGTGTTCGTTTTTTGCCGCGCTGTTTCATCGTGTTGCCGCATAAACTTATCTCTCCTTACATTTGATAAATGAGTAGTTTTCGTCGCCTGTAGTGCCAATCGCAACTTTCTTTGTATTTTATTCAACCCTCAGATTTTACTCGTTTCATGTGTAAGTGCGGCATTGCTTACTTCTTGACTCATATATCTTATTTCCTGATTGGTTCTTAGTGCCGTTGTGTTTTAAACTTTAGCAAACAAAATATTCTTTACCAATGAAAGAGAGAGGAAAAATATATTATAAGGCAGAGAGGGTGGTCTGAGCTAGTACGCCGCTGCCTGCTACTCTGCACCGGGGAAAATGCAACGGGGGAAAAAGAGTGATGAAGTACGATGATGGGGAGAGGATTAGGTAATCCGTATATACATAATAAGACATGTTTGCTAGCGTAAATAGGACAAAGACGCTAGTAAACATCTTTTATTATGCTGTATACAAACTAGCCCAACTGTCCGTCTTATAAGGTATATACTACTTTCATAATTGTTCAGCTAGCTTTCCTTCGATGCAGTTAGCCCAATTAATGACAGCTAGTCGCTTCTTCAAACGGAGTGTTCCAGTGCGGTTTGCTTGCGCTGGGACGCGGAAAATGTAGACTCGGCTCTCTTGACACGAACACGCGTAATAGACAGCACGTGCAACTGCGACCGCGTCTCTACTTGAAGCACGAATGCTGCTGCCGTTAGTTGAGACAAAATGTAGCGCAGGAATGCGCACTCGCGCATTGTGAAGAGGGTCTTATAGACCCTTTATGTAATCCGCAACATTACGCGTCCATTTATCGAATGTCTAGCATCCAGTGCATTACTGTTGAAGAAGTGACCTTGTAGCACTTAGTATTACTGTATGGTCGCATATAGATGCCCCCGTCTTCTGCTGTGACAAGAAAGGACAGTCGCGAAATTTATGTTGTAATGTCTGATACACTAGATAGCGCTCACAGTTAAGGCTGTACGTATACGATTGAAAAGGTGCGAGTGGCTCCGCCTTAAGGCAACGATCGGATGAAACCTGCGGAGTATACTGGCGCAGCTGCTGTTTATTCTAGCCGGGAGGCAGAAACTCATGTCACTCCCGCAGTTGCCTGTTCCGATGGTCTCTTTGAGGCCAGTATGTTTCTGTGTAATCTCTGCATGGGTGACCTCAAGGAAAAGATCGCGTCAGTCCGCAATTATATTACTATGTAGGGCTTCCACAATATCTAACCGACACACCGAGAAAACATGCCGTGCTTACGAGAGCGAGCGTCTTATTTAATTTCTCTTCCTCCTCTTCTCTCTTTTACCTTTCTCGGGATTTCCTCACCCTCCGCCACACTGTATGTTTCAGCTGCTACTTTCCAACCAGTGTGGTCCCCGAACGCGCCTCCGGTTTCGATGAGCTCGAGTAGGCAGGCTTCGAGAAAATACGACCTGCTGCCGAATAGTCCAGGGATATGATGGCCACAGATGCTTGAATCCGCGACATCAACCAACGACGACGGGCCCCTTGTGTCCAGTGTGCGAAAGTGGGAATTTTGGCACATTGGACACAAGGTGGCCGTCGTCGACACTTTGAAAAGTGGGAATTTTCTCTCGTCAGCGCGTCTGATAAAAAGATTTGGGTCCATATCAAAGACGAACGATTCCTCCCAAACAAAGAGATGTAGGTTTTAAAGCATCCACAAAAAGTGTCGATTAATCGATTAATTGATTAAAACATTCCGTTGAAAGCAATTAATCGATTAAAGGCTAAATCGATTAACGATTAACGATTAATCGATTAAAAATTTTAATCGACCATCCCTAGGGGGGGGGGGGAGGAGGGGGGGGCTTTCGCCTTACTCCTTGCCTTTGGCCAGCTTTCTGCACTCTCCCTCCATTTATCTCTCACTTTCTCTGTTTTCTCGTCGTCGCCGCATGCTTTTCGTGGAAGGCCCCGTTCGCCTGGCCCACACACGCGAGACGCTAGCTGGGACGAAGCTCCACCCTCCTCCGGGGAGGCGGGAAATTCAAACGAGGCACGAAGCGCGCTCGCGGTTCCCCGATCGTTAGGCATTCGTAGGCCTGCAACACGCAGCAGCAATCGGAGTCATAAAATGGCGAGGACGGACACAGCTAGGGCCAGTCACCAACCACGCTTAATGACGAGACGACTGGTCAATATGTGCTAGCTTATTTGTCCTTTAAAACAGTGACAAGTGATTGAATTTCCGACAGTGTTTGTGTATGTTTACACCTTGCATGAGTGGGAGCAAACGTGTAATCGCTCCCGCCTCAACAGTGAACCATTCCGCTATGTTTGCTTGCTTGCTGTACTGAGCAATCATGTGTAGAGAGACATAGGCGTACATCAAAGTGCAGTTAGTCGATATTTTGTCGAAATAATTAAATTCGGGTATACTTATGGGTCACTCCACTTGGTTTGTGTATGTTTTTTTTTCTCGTTTATATTTTTTGTAGACATAATACGCTGCTTGTTGGCGCAATGAGTATACGTATGTATGTGCAAATGGGTAGTGAAAGCTGTTTAACTATGCGCTGGTATGGCCGGCTCTAGTGTAGCCTACCTTAATTATAATATTTAGGGCTTAACGTCCCAAAACCACGATATGATTATGATAGACGCCGTAGTGGAGGGCTCCGGAAATTTCGACCATCTGGAGTTCTTTAACGAGCACCTAAATATAAGCACGCGGGCCTCAAGCATTTTCGCCTCTATCGAAAATGCAGCCGCTGCGACCGCGATTCGATCCCGCGACCTTCGGGTCCGCAATCGATAGTGTAGCCTACCTTCCCAAGCAGGAAAATAATTAATCAACAACAACGTAATTTCAAGTGTCTTACCGTCGAAAAGTATAATCCTGTTGTAAGGCAAGTCATAGCGAGAAATTCCGTATCAGTTTTGGTCGCCTGGATTTGTTTAAAATTGAAATCCACAAGCAATTTTGCGCCTCCATCACAACGCGTTCACCGGATCCCGGATGAAAACCTGCGAGCTGGAACTCAGCAGCGCTGTGCAATGAGCTACTATACCACGAACAGCCAAACTTAATCTGAGCCCCTTCACAACACGGCACTTAGAAGACTTTAGTTTGCCTCATATACCTGCATTAGTTTTTTTCTTCTTTAGAAGGCTGTTCTTTCCTGAGTCATCACGTCTGTGGGAAAACTGATCTTCGGCACACCATCTAATGGCACCCGAGAAAAGAGACACAAAAGAAAGCATCCATGTCATTTATTCACCGAAACGTTCTCATCTTCCTCGCCCTTGAGGAATTCATTCGATGCACGTGAATTCTCCGCGGGAGGCTCAAACAATTTAAAACAAGGTCAACAGAAGGTTGCGGATCGTTGCGTGCGGCTTGAAATGCCAAGTAGGGAGCTTGACATACGGGCCACTACTGTCCCATCCCCTGTTCACGACGTAGGTTTCAGCACTCCTCCACTGATGACATTGTGACGGCGCCAATAAGGGGAGATAGATGAAGAGAACGACAAACTCTGTTGCTAGCAAACACGAAGTATAAATTCTAAATTTCCCCACTTATTTCTAAATTTCCCCTACTTAGCAAATACGACGTGTCTATGGCTGTCTCGGCAATCCCTCATCTCTACAAGCCTTCATTTGTAAATAGAAACTGATTACTCGTAACAATATTAGAACGTAACACTGAAAACCTCTGAAATTGTTCACATGGTGCTTAGAACGTTTCAGAAGTTATTTCCAAAGTTTCTCGGCCTTTCATGTCGAATAGTCTATCCCGGGCAAAAATTGTCCGCTGCCTGCTTTTCCAGTAGTTTCTGTCTCGAGAGATTTCGGAGAAACGTCGAAAGGTGAACAAACGGCACAACGGTGCGAGTGCCCGTTTGTCGGGAGCGGCATCGTTGAAGACGTCTCTGACAGGAAGCGGAGCTGGCAGTTAACCCTCGGGCAGGGACGAGACACGGCAGTGATTGTACGTCTACGCCGATGCGAGGCCCTATATGTACGCACTTCGTCGCATCTTATAATGGTTTCCATTCACGCAACCCGTCGGTGCGTACGAGCACCCTGTAAGCCCTGTTTCGTTTCTTCCTTTTCTGGCGCCCACCATGTTGGGTTATGCCGTACAATAGCACCGTATTGTGCCCGAAATAGGCTCGCGCACTACACTGGGCGAGTAGAGAGTGCAACTCCTTCGCGGAAGTTATCTTCCCCGCGAGATATATCGTACGTCGGCCAGCGTACAGCTGAAACGCACGTAGTGGGGAAGACAGCCGGAAGAGAGATCTCTTCAATGACCAAACGGAAAGGGTAAGGGGAAAATTGCTTGTACATTTGGATGTGAACGCACACAGACGCGCATTTGTGATAATTATTCGCACTGAAGGCATCGCTCAGTGAGCGTTTGATTTCCGAAGTAACAAAAGCTTGGAGGACGCTTGCACTTCGCCTTGAAGAGTAGAACGCGAAAGCGAAATCGGGCCCCGTGCCCATAGACTTCTCAACTGCTAGCCTAGCTTCGGTTCTCGGTGCGCGCCTGATCCGTGCCGCATGGAAACGAACGTCTGTGTGCGTAACATTGGTCGTTTCAAAGTATCCTATATAGATTGCCTACTGCAAGTACAGTTGCACAGTGTCCACTACGCCATAACTCCCTTTTGCGAATGAGTGGAGGGCCCACCACGCGTCCGTAAGGCAACACGCGAACCTACGCATCTGCTCATTTTGTTTATGCTTTTGTTGCTGATGATGATGGTTAAATGTGTTTGAGTGCTTGTAATGGGTGGGCCTTTTAAAACACCCGCTCGTTGCTCAATTCACATGTTTTGACGCCTGGCGCGAGTCTACGCTTCTGCCACGCAGTATTACATGCTTTAAGGAGGCTCCTCCCACTAGAAGACATCCATATAGCGTTTTTTTTTTTTTGAAGCTGTTTCGAGCAATGCCGTGGCTCTGTGGTAGAACACCTGCTTCCCGCGCAGAAGGCCTGGGTTCGATTCTCATTCAAACCATAGATTTTCTATTATTTATTTTGTTTGCATCTTTCTCGATTGTTCGGTCGCGGACAACGCTGATTTTTCGCTCTCAACCAACGACGCCGACGCCGGAATTTCTCCGAAACGAGCTCTTTAACGCTATCGCGTTAAAACCTGCGCGCTCTGAGGAGCGACAATGAAATATCGCACTCGCGCTTAAGAGCTGGTCATTTCAGGGTAAAGAAAGTGAAGTTACCAGGTTTCTGTCCGCTGGTAAAGTCGCCAGCTGATTCATTCCCATTCTTAAACAACACCACGCTGCTGCGTTTCTGTAGAAGTAGCATAAGCGGGCGCACAGGTGGACAGGAGCTTGAAGAGAAGTAAAGAGCACGAAGGTAAATACAAAAAATGCAAACACGTGCAAGCGTTCATCATGTCTACAATATTTCACTAAAGTCAGTCGATCTCAGGAGCCCCTTGCTACACTGTACTATATAAGACTATGTTCTGCTCTGCTAGCGTGCCTGGATAGCCGAGTGGTTAGGACACTCGCCTTCGGATCCAGGGCACGCGGGTTCGAATCCCGCCTCATGAACAACTATTTTCCAGCAAGAATTTTTGTACTTCTCTTTCTTTCTTGCTTTCTTGCTTTGTTTCTTCCTTTCTTTCTTTTTTTTTTTCACACTCACCCTCTCCACCCGTGCTCATGCCACTTCCTGTGGCATCTACCTCTCCTCTCCATCCTCTCTTCCGCTTTCCCTGAAACGCGCCACTCTTCCTCTGAAACGCAAACAGGGTGGCGCGTGGCTTGTATTTGGGAAACGACCCGACGTGTCCTGCCGAAAATGTGAGCGCAAGCCACCTATTTTTTTAAGCTAGTGGCGATTTTTTTTCTTTGCGCTATGATGGCAGCGCCCGCTCCCCTTCTCTCTCCTCCTCCTACGCTGCCCCCTCTGCCTGTCGACCGCGTCGCGTTCCACGACGCGAGCTCGGTAGCATGCCCAACGAACGCCAACGGAACGCGATCGTGCAAGTGCTCCCGCTTCGCATCAACTTATGGTCCCCTTTAGCGGAAGATGGTGTAATTTTTTCTTTATTTTTATTTTTATTTTTATTTTTATTTTCGCTGCATATTCCGCACCGTGTGCCCGCCTTTCCCGTCGCACGTGGCGCGTGTCGTCGTCTTCGAGGGTGGCGCGTGGCTTGTATTTTGGGAAACGACCCGACGTGTCGGGCCCGAGTGCGGCAGCAGCGGGCGGCACGCATCTTTTCTCATAAACCGACTCTCTGCGAGCTGTTTGTTTTTCTTCGCCCGCTTTCGGAACAAGTACCGCGCGAGCGCGCTGAGCTCTTGGCATGGGGAGGGGGGGGGGGGGGGGGAGGGGGGGGGGCTTTTGCCTTACTCCTTGCCTTTGACCAGCTTTCTGCACTCTCCCTCTATTTATCTCTCACTTTCTCTGTTTTCTCGTCGTCGCCGCATGCTTTTCGTGGAAGGCCCCGTTCGCCTGGCCCACACACGCGAGACGCTAGCTGGGACGAAGCTCCGCCCTCCTCCGGGGAGGCGGGAAATTCAAACGAGGCACGAAGCGCGCTCGCGGTTTCCCGATCGTTAGGCATTCGTAGGCCTGCAACACGCAGCAGCAATCGGAGTCATAAAATGGCGAGGACGGACACAGCTAGGGCCAGTCACCAACCACTCTTAATGACGAGACGACTGGTCAATATGTGCTAGCTTATTTGTCCTTTAAAACAGTGACAAGTGATTGAATTTCCGACAGTGTTTGTGTATGTTTACACCTTGCATGAGTGGGAGCAAACGTGTAATCGCTCCCGCCTCAACAGTGAACCATTCCGCTATGTTTGCTTGCTTGCTGTACTGAGCAATCATGTGTAGAGAGACATAGGCGTACATCAAAGTGCAGTTAGTCGATATTTTGTCGAAATAATTAAATTCGGGTATACTTATCGGTCACTCCACTTGGTTTGTGTATGTTTTTTTTTTCTCGTTTATATTTTTTGTAGACATAATACGCTGCTTGTTGGCGCAATGAGTATACGTATGTATGTGCAAATGGGTAGTGAAAGCTGTTTAACTATGCGCTGGTATGGCCGGCTCTAGTGTAGCCTACCTTAATTATAATATTTAGGGCTTAACGTCCCAAACCACGATATGATTATGATAGACGCCGTAGTGGAGGGCTCCGGAAATTTCGACCATCTGGGGTTCTTTAACGAGCACCTAAATATAAGCACGCGGGCCTCAAACATTTTCGCCTCTATCGAAAATGCAGCCGCTGCGACCGCGATTCGATCCCGCGACCTTCGGGTCCGCAGTCGATAGTGTAGCCTACCTTCCCAAGCAGGAAAAATTATTAATCAACAACAACGTAATTTCAAGTGTCTTACCGCCGAAAAGTATAATCTTGTTGTAAGGCAAGTCATAGCGAGAAATTCCGTATCAGTTTTGGTCGCCTGGATTTGTTTAAAATTGAAATCCACAAGCAATTTTGCGCCTCCATCACAACGCGGTCACCGGATCCCGGATGAAAACCTGCGAGCTGGAACTCAGCAGCGCTGTGCAATGAGCTACTATACCACGAACAGCCAAACTTAATCTGAGCCCCTTCACAACACGGCACTTAGAAGACTTTAGTTTGCCTCATATACCTGCATTAGTTTTTTTCTTCTTTAGAAGGCTGTTCTTTCCTGAGTCATCACGTCTGTGGGAAAACTGATCTTCGGCACACCATCTAATGGCACCCGAGAAAAGGGACATAAAAGAAAGCATCCATGTCATTTATTCACAGAAACGTTCTCATTTTCCTCGCCCTTGAGGAATTCATTCGATGAACGTGAATTCTCCGCGGGAGGCTCAAACAATTTAAAACAAGGTCAACAGAAGGTTGCGGATCGTTGCGTGCGGCTTGAAATGCCAAGTAGGGAGCTTGCCATACGGGCCACTACTGTCCCATCCCCTGTTCACGACGTAGGTGTCAGCACTCCTCCACTGATGACATTGTGACGGCGCCAATAAGGGGAGATAGATGAAGAGGACGACAAACTCTGTTGCTAGCAAACACGAAGTATAAATTCTAAATTTCCCCGCTTATTTCTAAATTTCTCTACTTAACAAATACGACGTGTCTATGGCTGTCTCGGCAATCCCTCATCTCTACAAGCCTTCATTTGTAAATAGAAACTGATTACTCGTAACAATATTAGAACGTAACACTGAAAACCTCTGAAATTGTTGACATGGTGCTTAGAACGTTTCAGAAGTTATTTCCAAAGTTTCTCGGCCTTTCATGTCGAATAGTCTATCCCGGGCAAAAATTGTCCGCTGCCTGCTTTTCCAGTAGTTTCTGTCTCGAGAGATTTCGGAGAAACGTCGAAAGGTGAACAAACGGCACAACGGTGCGAGTGCCCGTTTGTCGGGAGCGGCATCGTTGAAGACGTCTCTGACAGGAAGCGGAGCCGGCAGTTAACCCTCGGGCAGGGACGAGACACGGCAGTGATTGTACGTCTACGCCGATGCGAGGCCCTATATGTACGCACTTGGTCGCATCTTATAATGGTTTCCATTCACGCAACCCGTCGGTGCGTACGAGCACCCTGTAAGCCCTGTTCGTTTCTTCCTTTTCTGGCGCCCACCATGTTGGGTTATGCCGTACAACAGCACCGTATTGTGCCCGAAATAGGCTCGCGCACTACACTGGGCGAGTAGAGAGTGCAACTCCTTCGCGGAAGTTATCTTCCCCGCGAGATATATCGTACGTCGGCCAGCGTACAGCTGAAACGCACGTAGTGGGGAACACAGCCGGAAGAGAGACCTCTTCAATGACCAAACGGAAAGGGTAAGGGGAAAGTTGCTTGTACATTTGGATGTGAACGCACACAGACGCGCATTTGTGATAATTATTCGCACTGAAGGCATCGCGCAGTGAGCGTTTGATTTCCGAAGTAACAAAAGCTTGGAGGACGCTTGCACTTCGCCTTGAAGAGTAGAACGCGAAAGCGAAATCGGGCCCCGTGCCCATAGACTTCTCAACTGCTAGCCTAGCTTCGGTTCTCGGTGCGCGCCCGATCCGTGTCGCATGGAAACGAACGTCTGTGTGCGTAACATTGGTCGTTTCAAAGTATCCTAGATTGCCTACTGCAAGTACAGTTGCACAGTGTCCACTACGCCATAACTTCCTTTTGCGAATGAGTGGAGGGCCCACCACGCGTCCGTAAGGCAACACGCGAACCTACGCATCTGCTCATTTTGTTTATGCTTTTGTTGCTGATGATGATGGTTAAATGTGTTTGAGTGCTTTGTAATGGGTGGGCCTTTAAAACACCCGCTCGTTGCTCAATTCACATGTTTTGACGCCTGGCGCGAGTCTACGCTTCTGCCACGCAGTATTACATGCTTTAAGGAGGCTCCTCCCACTAGAAGACATTTATATAGCGTTTTTTTTTTTCGAAGCTGTTTCGAGCAATGCCGTGGCTCTGTGGTAGAACACCTGCTTCCCACGCAGAAGGCCTGGGTTCGATTCTCATTCAAACCATAGATTTTCTATTATTTATTTTGTTCGCATCTTTCTCGATTGTTCGGTCGCGGACAACGCTGATTTTTCGCTCTCAACCAACGACGCCGACGCCGGAATTTCTCCGAAACGAGCTCTTTAACGCTATCGCGTTAAAACATGCGCGCTCTGAGGAGCGACAATGAAATAGCGCACTCGCGCTTAAGAGCTGGTCATTTCAGGGTAAAGAAAGTGAAGTTACCAGGTTTCTGTCCGCTGGTAAAGTCGCCAGCTGATTCATTCCCATTCTTAAACAACGCCACGCTGCTGCGTTTCTGTAAAAGTAGCATAGGCGGGCGCACAGGTGGACAGGAGTTTGAAGAGAAGTAAAGAGGACGAAGGTAAATACAAAAAATGCAAACACGTGCAAGCGTTCACCATGTCTACAATATTTCACTAAAGTCAGTCGATCTCAGGAACCCCTTGCTACACTGTACTATACAAGACTATGTTCTGCTCTGCTAGCATGCCTGGATAGCCGAGTGGTTAGGACACTCGCCTTCGGATTCAGGGCACGCGGGTTCGAATCCCGCCTCATGAACAACTATTTTCCGGCAAGAACTTTTGTACTTTCCTTTCTTTCTTTCTTTCTTTCTTTCTTTCTTTCTTTCTTTCTTTCTTTCTTCCTCTCTGTGTACTCATTATCAGGGTTATTACAGGCCACGCCGTAGCGGTGAGTAGTGGGATCTGCCCAAATTATGTCGCACATACCCGTTCATGATGATGATAGTTTTCGGGCACGGTCACACACTTTACGCCGAGCTATACTCCGTTTCATACATCAGATGCAACGCTACGGAAGCTAGCGAGACTTCTTGCTGTAGATGCGTTCGCACTAAGAAATAGTACAGTGAATTTACCACCCGTAATGTGTGTGTTTTTTTTTTTTTTTTCGTTCATGGGCTGTGTAATAAAAGAAGGTGATTTGTGTCCAAGAAATGAACGAATCCCGTTATTGACACTGTTGTCGATAGTTTGTTTTGGATCGCTCAGCGTCTCTTTCTTTTTTTGTGTCATGGCCTCCGCGATTAGCACTGGCAGCGCGCAGCCGGAACTAATCGCGGAGGCCAAGCAGAAGACAGGCGGGCTTACACACTTTGCTGGCCGAACTTCTTGCATAGCTTCCACAGCGTTGCACCTGATGTGTGAAACGGAGTATAGAACAGCTTCGCTGCTAATAATAATAATAATAATAATAATAATAATAATAATAATAATAATAATAATAATAATAATAATAATAATAATAATAATAATAATAATAATAATAATAATAATCGCTCTTTCTCCAGAACCATAAGCCATTGAAGCCTTCAAAGCTATAGGTATGTATAATCGTAGTAACTCAATGCTGAAGTAGAAAGTAGGAAATGGAGCTGTCCGGATTTTGTATTAGCTACGAAAAACAAAAGTGAAAGCTTAAATAACAAAAGGTGTTGGGGAAATTGGACAAGGACTAAAGAAGCGCATTATTGTTGTTTCACAGTTCGTCTGGCAGCAGGCAGCACCAGCACGAAGCAGCAAAAGCATCCCTGTCCTTTGTCTCACGACCGCGCAGCAAGTTTGCCGTGCCCGTGGGCACACCGCATCCGGGGAACAACAAGGGAATTGTTTTCCCTTCCTTCCCGTTTCTTCTCTTTATTTTCCTTCACTCCTTCTCGCGTTCGCTACCAGCACATTCTGTGTCCCGGTGCACGAAGACGTGGGGCACAGGGCGTGTCTTGGCGGAATGCAATTAACTCGTCGCACGCAGGCGCGCTTAGGAGAGCCGAACAAACGAACGCTGTTGAAATCAACAGCAGCATCTACCGTACCGAGTCTTTACCGAGTCAAACTAGAAAGACGAAGGACACGTGTGTGCGTCCGCGTTGCCGTGCAATCTTCGTTTCCCTTTTACAAAAGAAGAAACCAGCTTCCACGAAGTAATGGTTCCGACTTGGCCCGATTTGTCTCGGCTTACGGCTTTTCTCGCTTCGGAGGCTCTCATGACGATGCCTTGCCACTAATATCGGGCCTCGCTCTTTTGCAAATGTGGCCTCTGCACCCGGCACGGAGAGACGCGCGTTCGTCGCTTTAACGGAAATGAACCGCCGAATTGGAGATGAGCCGGAAGAGTTCCCGACACTTTCTACTTCACTTGGAAAAGGAGAATCCAAACATCGAGCCGTGTTACTCGTAATCGACTATGCGTACTACCGTCGTCGGGTCTTTTGCGAACCGCGTTACATTTCGTCGTTTCGGGGAGTAAAACCATTTTGGAAGTCAATACGCGCACTACTGCCGCGTTAAGATGCCCGGGTATTACCTTTCAAGACCTCTCACATAAAGGTACACATATACAGCCTAATGTTGATCAGACCACATCTTTGCGCAGAACTATCTTGCCATTTATTTTCTGCGCTATATCTCCCGTAAAATTACGCTCGATTATAATCCACTGAGTATCGCATCTTACGGTACCTCACACATGAGTGTTTCTGTTTTCAAAAGAAACTTTGGTTAAAAATGTCTCACTGAAAGAGGACCTTTTTCCTACTTGGCCGTATTTCTGTTGCACGTTCGCCAGTGTCATGTCGCATGCTACGCTGCGCTTTATGATACCATGCCACATCTTCTGTATTCTTTTACTAAAATAATGTGGGGCTATGGGGTCACCTGGACCCGAACCCTTTCCCGCCATGATGGAGAAAACAACGTGACAAAGCCTCATAACAATTGGCGAGCGAGTTCTGTTTTCATACAATGCAAAAAAAAAGAGCGGTTTGAAATCGAACCCTCACACAGTCAGTCATGCATTGTAACTTTCAAGCACGACAATCTCGATGCAAATCTTAATTTAGTGCAGACAAAAATATTGATCTTCTGGTAAAACCAATGCAGTGTTTAACCAGAGTTCGCGGAACCAATCAAGATATTGAATCATACAAGAAAAGACAAGAAGTGCTTCCAGCCAAAGAAGGGGGCAAAAAAGCCTACCGCTAACGTCGGCGGGACTGGGAGCAATAACTTCCGGTTCTCTCTTCTCTACGCCGCACAGCAATTGCGGGCTTCTTGTGAGGGGCGTCGACCTTGCTTCCAGTCATGCACGTGCTTCCAGTTGCAGCTCAGTGGGCAACTACCCTTCCTTCACACCCCCCCCCCCCCCCCCACACACACACACATTATGACTTAGCACCCAGTCGGCGCATCTTGCTGGTAAAACTCCATTCAGCACAGCTTGGTTCACGTTTCAGTGGCTCCGTCTTTGCAGCGTTATTACGCAAGCCCTTAGCCCGCACGAGCACAGTCATGAAGGAAACAGTTAAACAAATTGCGCATGTTCAAGCTCCAATCCAAGTTCCAATCAGCTCCGCCTGCGCTGAACACGCGCGAAGTGAAACTATCTCAATATACGTTTTCTCTCTCTGCGCAGTGATTTCATGCTGATGAGTTCTCGCCGAATGGGGTGCAGCAGTAAATAGAACCAAACGAACCGAGTCCGTTAATTACACTCTTACGAAAAGTCATTCACCAAACGAGAAGCCTTTAAAGGTTACTGTGAAGGTTTTGGTTTCGGACGAAGCGTAGTAGATTACAACCTGATGGTACTGCTGTGCGGCAGCGCTTTAAAAAAAGCTCTTGCTCTATATAGCCTGTCTCCGCTTACTTCTATTCCACGGATATTCCAAAGCCTAAGAGTATCACTGAGCGAATAATAAGGCTTTAATGCGCCTTGGTTATGTTCATGCTGTGCTCACTGTAGCGGGTGCGGAAGGGCCATTACTGCTAACTTCTTTATTTCTATACAATTATTGCATCCTTATGCTGCCGTTTTCGCGTTCGCACTGCTGCGTGGAGGTGCATATAAAATTACAACGCGGGGACTGTATATATATATATATATATATATATAATAAGGCTGTTTATTGACGGCAATGGTCGACGAAGCACAACGGCGACAGTCAAGACAGAGCGCGGACTCTGAGCGCGAGGAGCGTGCTCTCCGAGAAGAGCTGAAGAGGACGACCCATTACAGACTTCGAATGCTTCGCTACAGATATATTATATATATATATATATATATATATATATATATATATATATATATATATATATATATATATATATATATATATAATCTGTTTGGGTGCAACTGCAATCTAGTGCCATCTAGCCGCCTCGTGCAGAAGCTAGCAATGTGATCATACACTCACTGTCTACCAGTTCCTGCCAGCGCGCATACTCCATAAGTTGCGTATTCCTACTAAACTTGTCGGTACTTGTACACAGGAGCGACCATAGTCCATTTCATATGCCTATCAGTAGCTTAGCCATGAAAAATCCTTAAACAGGATTTTTCGACTAGTGGCCAACAATTCGACTCGGGGCCTTGTCTTCTTCAGGGAGCAACTGCCTTGAAGAAGCCTCCATCTTCTCCCAGTAGCCTAGATCGTATGATTTGGTTATTGGAAACATACGTCTAATGTTATTACCTGCCTCAAAGGGAGCACTGCATTCGATGAGACTTAGAGTAGCACATGACCTTCAACTGTTGATATTGGGAACGAGCAATGAGAAAATGCAAAACTGAACTGCCCAAGCTCTTAAGCTCCAATAAGGAATCTTTCCCTACCTTCTCTAGTACTTGACTATTTCGGTTTATGAGATGATACACGAGTTAGTGGGACAATAACTGTGCAAGCTGCAAATCTGACTTACAGACTGATCTCTGTCTCTCTGCGACTGATGCCACTTCGCTTCGTTGTGAGTCAACAAGCAAAAGCGAAGGGTGCCGACAAAAGTGGTGCCACTCTGCTTGTGTTAGTGTGGGTAATCTAAACATGTGAATCTGCTGATCTTTGATGTTTCAAGCTTTTGAGTATATTACTGCATATAGCATACAAAAGCCTGCCATCTCAGCGAAATTCAAAGATCAACTCTTAATGAAAACCAGCAGATAATGGCAGGGGATGCTAATTGCACTGTTTTAACTGTATTGTAGCAATTGTCGTGTCGATATGAAAAAAGTAAAGTGGATGAAAACACAACTTGCCACGGGCGGCGACCGAACCTGCAACCTTCGGATAACGCGCCCGATGCGCTACCAATTGAGCTTCGGCAGCGGTCGTCCTCTCGTCCACTTTATCGGGTATTTATGAGCATGAAAACCTGCAGGTTAGGTGTCTGCCGGCGGCAAGTTGTCTTTTCGGCCACATTATTTTCGTTATATATACATCATAATTGCTACAATACAGTCAAAACAGTGCAGTTAACGCCCCCTATCATTAGCTGTTGATTTTCACTAAGGCTGTATGAACAAAGAAACGACCCCCTAAAGTTACCTTCTTTCGTTGAAAGGTCCGCTCTTGTCATACGCATTCTCCCGTGAGCAATACCGAACCTAACCGAGCTCAACAGGGGCGTAGCCCAGGGGGGGGGGGGGTTCGACCCCCCCCAACCCCCCCCCGAAATTTTTCAGTTTTGCTTGCGCATATATACACGCACACATACAAACGCACGCACGAACATACATATTGTATGGTTGAACCCCCCCCCCGAAAAAAATTTCTGGCTACGCCCCTGGAGCTCAACATGCGTTCAATTTTGTTAGCTTAATTGAAGCATGCCAAATGCTTGACTGCAGCATTATAGACGTCGAGCGTGCTCTAAATTATAAAGTGCAGTCGTCTTCGATCTGCACTGAAATTATTTGGCCTGCACTGTCACTTAGCGCTAGCTAAAGTGAGAATGCTGTAGAGAGGCAGAAGCTTTCCAAAAAAATAAAAATAAAAAAGATATATATATATATATATATATATATATATATATATGAGCCGCCTGATTTGCTACCCTACACTGGAGTAGGGAGAAGCTAGCAGAAAAGCAGTTAGGAAAGGAAGAAATAATTAAAAAAAGAGAATAAGTGATAGGCGTGGACGCACAATAGTGTTCGTCGCTTATGCGCAGACAGTCACAAACGAGAGTTATTTTAGTGTTCAATTTTTATCTGGTTCTTGTAGGATAAATGGACTGAAATGCAACCGAGCGCCAGAAAATGAGCGGCGCCGCACAACTGCCGACAACAGGGCAACTCGAGCGGCGGGTTCCGCGTTCGCAATCGAATATTAATGGGCGAGTCCCTCGGCTGCAGTGCCCGTTTCCGCCGGCAGCAACAATTCCAACCCTCTCAATCAAAGCCGGCAACACGGGAAATCAAAGATCTAACTTCGTCAAAAGGCTGCGCTCGGGGCTTTAGTTCGGGGAGTCTCTGATTGCCCCTGGCGGCTGTCTTGTTGTCTAGCAGCCGTTCTTTGTGTTTTCTTATTTTCTCGGAAACTTGTGCTAATAGTGGTAAAGTGTTTTGCGTAGGTGTTTATGTAACTACTCCTGTACCTTTTTTTAACAGTTTTGTATATTGTGTTATCACTGCCGTTCTTGACTAGCTTGCTTATCGCATTCATTCGTTTGCCATACGTTTGCTAACATGAATAATAATAAGCACAAGAACGTTTTAGGACGTGCGTGAAAACTTGTCAAGAACTTCTTTCTTTATTTGTTGGTTTAAAACGACGATAGCCGTTAGGGGTACGTCATATAAGTTTCGTTGCATTTGTCGTAGGCTTCGTTGCAATCTTAACCGGATCCTCAGATTAATACTCATATTTTTCTGGAATATAACGCTCGCTGGAAAGCAAAATTTCATCTTCCTCAAAACTGTACAGACTGTCGTCTGTACAGTTTTATCTAATTAGCACGAAAACGCTTGATCATTTTCTCCCTTGTGCATCTCCTATCTCGTGCTAGCTGCCGTCGCTCGTTATTAATGAGGCTATAGATGCAAACGGTACATGATGCTTCCTTGCCGTTTTCAGCCAATATTAGCTGAAAGCGAAGGCCATCAACTGATCCGGTCGCGATACATGCACAACCAATCGGCGTCGCTCACAATTCTAATGGCGGCTCCATATTTCAATAAAGCACGTTGCTGGGTAAGCTAGTGCATGATTAATTACTATAATTAATGCGCAGCAAAAGACGACAGACGAGGACAAAAGGCACAGGCACGCACTTCTGATCTATTTTTCAGAAAAGCAGCCTCCATGTATTCAGGCATAAAGCGCATGCGCAAAGGGCATAAGAGAAACAAATCTCTCGGAAAGGCAAATTCGTTGCTCTGCAACACAATGGAAGGCTCAGTCATGCATGTATTATTTCAATGCGAAAGCCTTAGATGCCTCATCAAAGCAAAAATTGACCGTCGGCGTCCTGCGGCGTCGGGAACAACACGAGTGATGCAAAAAATCATCATCACTTGATGACGTCACCACGTGACGTCATAATGACGTCACAGACTGTGTAAATGTGTGGAGTCATTGTGACGTCACATCAGATGATGACGTCATCACATGACATCATAGCTTGGTCAAAGGTGGGCCGATCACGGAGGCAGTGCAAAACCAGGTGACGTTCCTCCTATCCTGGAGGCAGTGCAGAACCACGTTAGGTGCAGAAAGCTTTCGGAGGGTGGCGGGGCAGGATCGCTACATCGTCTGTGAAGAAAAAGAAGATGGCTTTCGCCTTCGAGTCGTCTTAGGTGAATGCATAAGAGACCCCGTGAGGTTTTTGCTTTCTTTTCTTCTCTTTACTTCTTTAATCAAACAGGCCTTAGCCACCTCTCGCGCAACACTGTCATCACTCTCCAGGATCCTAGTCGAAGATGTGAGTTCACACGGATGTGTGATATCATAATATCGCGTCATAAAACACGGTATTATGAGTGATGCGGAAGGTGTGAGTCAGCTTCATTCTTCATAGACAGTGTATGCTCACTTAAGTGTATGCTCACAGCGATCGTTAATGCCTCGGTCAGTTTGAACGATGTGTACTTTCCCAGAGCTTAACGGAATCTCATAAACTACTCCCACGGGCGTTATATTTACGCTCCAAAGTCACCGTGTATAACGTAAAGGAAATAAAAAGGTCATTTTTTTTCTTCTTATTTCTCGTTATATATGATGCAGCAGTGATGGATGCCAGTGAAAGTGAGATGGGCACGTTCCAGGAGCGTCGTTGAACGCTCGTCTAGCTTTTAGGGCGCGGTGCCAACAAATGCGCCATTTTGACGCGTGCTGTGAGTCGCCCAGCGAAGCCAGCCCGTACGGTTCTCGCTTACATCGCCGCCGTAGACACGGTTCCGATGCGGCCCCTTTCTTTTTTTTTTTTTTCTGTATTTTCTGTCAAGACAGAGTCGATCGCTCTTCGGGTCGCCTGGTATCGATCTTGCAGTTCCGCCAAATGCGGACATTTTACGGGCGTATTTAGTCGCTGAAAGGCCCCTCATGAATGGTCTAGAGGAAGACAGCGGTGAATTGACAGGAGATTGCTCGATGAAGTATGCGGTAAATGCTCACAGCAGGCTACGTGTGTAGACAGGGTACCATGAAACACGCACCCTCGAATTTTCGCAAGATGTTGTTTATTCCTTCAATTTCCGAGAGCTCATGTGCAGTCTATGCTTTGGTACACACCTTGGGATATACTCCAAGACACCATGACAATAACACTGGAAATGCTTGCAAGAAGCTCGAAAGGACCTTATTTTTCCATTTAATACTTGTGTTTGCTGCCAGCAGGGAGACATAGCTGGCCGCAGTCTTACATTTCGAACTCTGAAGCGCATGGACGATGTAGTTACATCTAATAATAATAATATACGCGGTTGTACGGGTCGAAACCACGATATGATTAAGAGGCCTGCCGTAGTGAAGCGCTCCGGAACTTTCAACCATCTGGTGCTCTTTTACGTGCACTGACATTTAACAGTACAAGGGCCTTTAGCATTTCGCGTCCATCGAAATGCGACCGCCGCGGCCGGAATCGAACCCGTGACTTTCATTTCAGTTTAGTTACATCTATCTAGGTAGCCTAGTTACGAGAGCTAACCCACAATTCATAAGTGTACATTTAAAGACGTGCACACAACAGAAACACGATCAGGGCGATCTGTTGTGAGCAATATCCTTGCCTACACCTCAATGCCTAATGAGTCGTCCGTGTTCAGTTTTCTACGTGACAAAATTCGTCTATTTAGAGCGAATTCACATGACCGTCGCGACCGCAACGCAACATGGTGTCCGTAGGGTGGTGTTAATTCGAGCAAAGAGAACATTACTTTCGTAAGCGGTGCGGTTACGACCGAATACTCGTGAGAGACGCTCTAAAACTGTCTGACGTTACCGGTCACCTCTGGTATTCACTTCTATAGAGACGGCGGCAACAATCGACTCTTCAGCGAAAGCGCTTCGCGCAAGGACGCAGCGATGCTCCGGAGCGAAGAAAGGCGGCGAGCCGTGCATAATCTCACGGATATCGCATTTCCTTTTCTCTTTCCGTCCTTTCTTTTTGCTTTCTCTTACATCACTTCTCTGTCGAGTCGCTGGAGTGCATATATGTATGCCGAGCGCTCTGGAGCGTTCCTATGGTATAGTCCTCGGGTAGGCCGACATCGGCACTCAATGGCAATCGATAGCGGTCGAGGCCGGTCGAACGACGCGATCGTATAAGGACCGTCTTTCGCATGGAGACTCTCCCTTCACTTGCGTGCCAATGAGATGTGTGTGAGAGAGCGGAGTGAGAGTGGAAGGGCTTTGTCGTCTGCATTCTCGTCGCATCTCCTAGTCCAGCCAGAAAGAAACAAGAGGAGAATAGAGCATTCGCCCGGCTGGCCCATCACCTCCTACTACGCAGTCTATGTCCCCCCCCCCCCTACCCCCATCCCCCTTTTTCTTCTTTTATCTCGCCTTCTCTTGCCTAGCTGTCGACCGGAGTTCCGACCCGAGCCTGAGTGACGGGGTGTGCTCGCGCGACCGGACTGAGCTCGAGCTTTGATGGCCCTGACGGGAATTCGGCGGGCCCACGTCGAGCGGCCCCGTGTAATATAGTATGCGCATTCGCCACCCCTTTCACTCCCACCCCTCTTCGTACCACACACGCGCGTGAGCTTTTCCTGCTTTTTTTTTTTTTTTTGCTTTCCCGCGTGCAGGCTCCCTGTGCGACAAGACGGGATCCGTCCATTCCGGCTTGCGCATGTTGTGAGGTCTTGTGGGGTGCCCACGATGGTAATATCGTGAGCTTGTATAATATTTTTTGGGGGGGGGGGAGGTGCGCAGAGCTCGGTCACGCCAATTAGCGTAGATGCCAAACTTGATGGTGAAGCGATTGAGCCTTGCATGCGTGAAGCAGGAATAATTCAGTTTCTGCTTGGAACGGCAGTGTTCAGTACACTCTTTTTTCATCGCATCTCTGAGACACATTCTTTGACACGTCTCTGCGACCTGGTGGAATCAACTGAGACGTCACGCAGCTCCAGCAGGGGCAGATGACTTTAACCATGAAGGTACAATGCCTGCGTACTTTCTTAAGTTGCGCAGATACGATACTGTTATGCGGCCTATTCCGTAAATAAAGTAAAGAAATCAACTTCAAGTTTCATTCAACTTCAGCAAAGGCAGCTCACCCGCTTTTCGGTGAATTATTTGGTATAAAACATCGTCACAGCTACACTAAAAGTAAGGAGGAATACACAAGGTCTTGACGACAGACTGGCAGCTGGTGTCAAGACACATTGGAACTTTCTCGTCGCATTCACAGAAATTGGTAACGAGGGAAAGTAATGCTTTCACTGGGTAAGCTGTTATGAGCTCACAACATCAGCTATTTTTTGTGGCAATGTTGTTCGCCGCCGACGCCGGTGTCGGTCGCAGCTATCGCGCACAATGAGAAAATAAAGGGGGGGGGGGGGATCGAGCCGTGGCAGTGGAGTATGTGAACATTTCTAACTTTTTCGGAAAAAGACTATATAAAAGAGTCATGTCGTGCGAGGAATCACGTTAACAGATGTAATATTTAGTGGCAGTAGAGTATAATTCCACCAGGCGTCACACCATGTGAATTATGCAGATAGTCAGTGATCTAAAGCTTCCCACATATTAGAAAAGGCTCGGCAATGATTGCACATCATTATCATCATCACCTGCCGCAGCAACAACAATGTGTGTCTTGTGTGTGAACATTGCTGTCAACACGTGGACATTATGCATGACGTGAGAACATTCCTTTTAAAAGGACATTGCCTTGAGTGAGTATTACAATACTGTACTTTTATTTATAAGTTCGCGACCCTAATTAATAAGAAAGGGAAGGGTTCTTTTCATTTTTGTTCTAAATAGGTCAATTTAAGGAAATGTCAGTGGCTGTAGGTGGCGCCGGTTACTCTTTTTCTTAGGCATGATAATAACTACGTACTAAAGATGACCACGTGATAAGTAAAGATCCAAACAGCGACGTCAATTCTATACCCCATGTACACGCAACATTTTCTTGGAAGAGTGAGAGAAAAAGGAGAGGCGAAGAGCGGGTATGGTAACTAGATGACAAATGACAAGCTTGCGACCTGTCACTGTGGAAGGGGTAAGTTGAGACAAGGTTCTTGTTGCCTGTGTGCCGAGAAAAGTGCTCGCAGCGTCAACCTTAGCGTCAATGCTCTTCTACACTGCAACATCACCTCAGCTACAGACTTACAAAAAAAAAGATACTAAACGCGGCCGTCCAGAGTCGACGGACGAGACGGCGCAGTTGTCCGATGGCGCGAGGAGTGGAGCAACGCTTTCTCGGGCAGTGCACACCCAACTTGCGAGTTGTACTCGCAAGAAGCACACAGCTTCGTCTCTAGGTCCTGCACACTGTGTGCACCTCCTAACATACCCCACCCTTCAGCGGCCCGATCTTTCTCAGTCTCTCCGGTTCCTCGCCCCGCTTTTCACATCGCCAGCAGTCTTCTGCAAAGGGATATCGATTTCCGTGTCGTCTTGACCGAGGCCCGCATGCCTGCCAGCAGGGCCGCCGACGTAGCCATGAAAGGAAAGTGAGAAGGACGGGGATCTTCGAGCTCTGCTATCTAGGCACGGCGGCGGTTCAATGAGAAGAGCCGTATGTCTCATATCGACGTATATGCCTAGAGACCCCGGACGTGGGCCTGGCCTTCGTCTCTTTTTACGTCTTTACTGCGTTCGTGCATGAACCTTTCTTTTTTTTTGCTTCCACGGGTGAGACGGCGGTTCGGCCTACCGCCTAACGAATTCCGTGCCCCTCCATTTCTTTCTTTCCTTCATTTTATTCCTTCTATCTCGATATTCGCCGTTAACGTGGCGCCATTCGTGAGCGGCATCTGCGATGCATATGATGTATCTCGCTATAGGATAAGAAAGAGTGCGTTGGGCGACTGATATTGCTAAAGCGCGCGTCATTGTGCGGCGCCTGCATGAAGGACACAGTCGATCTATAGTCATAAGGCCAACCAGCCTCGGTGTTCTAGTGGTTATGGTGCTCGACTGCTGACCCGAAGGTCGCGGGATCGAATCCTGGCCGCGGCGGCCGCATTTTCGATGGAGGCGAAAAAGGCTCGTGTACTGAGATTGAGGTTCGCGTTGAGGAACCCCAGCTGGTCTAAATTTCCGGAGCTCTCCGCTATGGCGTCCCTCACAAACGTATCGCCGTTTTGGGACGTTAAAGCCCAGCAATTATGAAATTCCATTCATAAGGCCTTTGAAATGGAACTATCGCTACTGCTAGTGATGCAAAACTATAGGCAAGTCAACTATCAATGGTACTATCGACAGTACCGTCGGTAGTATTACTACTATCAATAGTGCTGTGAATAATTATGCTGTTCCTGGCGGCGATATTGCCAAAAAGCATTTGCGATAGCCTAATATCCCCAATACTCAGTTTACTTAATTTGTGAGCGCTTTCTTTACGAAATAAAAATTCTTTCAGCAGTGAAAATGCAGGAACATGCCCATTAATAAATTAATATTCAAAAATTATCACTTGCACCTTCCAATTAAAAAACCTAGTTCTTGATATTTCAAAATCACAAAATGCAATATAAATGTTAAGCCGTACGGTACCGTCAAATGCAAGGATTTCGTTTCCTGTACAACTGAACAATTCAACTTGTCATGCGTCAGTGTTCGCGGTCCGTCCATAAAACTGTGTCCTTACTTGTCATATGCCTTCACGTTCGCTCACGGAACGAAGCACGGCAGCGCAGTGCACCACTGTGCTGTCGATTATTGCGGGGACCAATGCCGCAAATTAATGGCAGGGTATTTTAATCACACCGAGCTGCACGGTTAGCGGAGATATCATCCTGCCTTTCCGGAAATAACGAAACGACACAAAACAGGACAGATGTATAACAGAACAAAATTTTAAAGCACCATTTCACAGTGACAAGAAATAAAAGATCCCCTGAAATAGATGTATACACTAAGAAAAGGCAACATGTTTTTACATATCATGCGAAGTTAAGGATCATCGCAAACACTTGGCTTAACCACTAGTAGCCTCGAATCACCCGCAGGGCGCATAAAATTTCGCCGACGCCGTAAAACTGCCGTTGCAGCCGTTCAAATGTATCAAAATAACATCACATTTGGAGTGTGGCGCTATTTCAAAGAAGCCTATACGGGTTCGCTAACATAGAAATCACGCAAAACCCTCACATTTGGCGCCTACTTATAGAAACACTACCGAGGTACAAGAACGCCTTTACTGGCTAGATGTACTTGCGAGTTGGGAACCTAAACAGCGTCGACGCACCGCTCTTCGTGCGACCGCGAACTCTGTTATTTGAAGAAATTCGGCATTGCAAAATATCGTTGTTGCAAAAGGCAAATGGCATGCTATCGATACATTTCCCGCGTCGTCTATCACCATCTATTTCCACTTCACAACGGTTTCCAAGCCAGCCACCTGCTTTGCTTGAAACGATCTCGCGCGCATGCACTTCGTGTTAAAAAAACAATGTGCCGCTGTACACCTCGCCGAGTAAATCGACAGCTCTCTGCCGTTTCTTTGCAAAGCGACGTAAATGGAAACGAGACTTGGACGAAACGGTGTACCTTGCGATGTTTTGACGAAGTTGCCGTTGATGTCGTTCAGTGGCCACAGCGTCAAGCTGTCCAGCACGAAGTCGTGTGGTCAAATATTTGCCGTGCGCAGCCGCATTCTGACCTGGGCGGAGTAGAAAAACGCCCGGGGATTCACGCTTTGCGAACACACGCAATAATACATCAGACGCCAGCTGAAACAACCGATATCATTTTTTTTTTCTGCCGACTAAAGTGTTCGCCAACGTCTGCGAAGTCGAAATGAACAGTGCTCGGCAATTTAAACGCGATACTTGGAGCGCGTGGCTGCTGACGATGACGGTGAGAGCAAGCGCGTTCGTTTTAATAAAACATGTCGTTGTGCTAGTTTTTTCATACTGTGCAGTAGGTAATGACGCAACGCAAGACAAAGAAAAAAACAAGAGGATAGGAAAGTGACGCATGGTGACTGCATCCGATAGAGAACCGTTCAGTCGGTGGTTCTTGGTGGCGCCGGCAGAGCGCTGCTTGCCATGGCTTCAGAACACCGCGCTGGCGTGTCGCGCCGCGCGAAGCGACTGGAGCTGGAGGCCATGCTTTAGAAGGAGAACCACGAAGGAAAACTGAGAACCACAGACTGAACGACTGTTTACCGGATTCAGCTTTCATTCATCACGAACGCTTTCGCCCTCGCTGCCACGCTCGCTGCCCAGCTCACTGCCAGCAGCCGCGCCCCCTAAGTATAGCGTTTCAGTCGCCGAGCCCTGAACATCTTCCTGCCGGTTGATTACACGGATACTGACTCACCATGGTAGCTTCACGTCTAAACTATTGCAGTGCTCAACTCGAGGACGCGGGTTTGATTACCGACCGTGGCGACCGCGTTTAGATGGAGGCAACGAGCACCCGTTTACGTAGATTTAGTAGCACGTTAAACAACCCCACCAGGTCGAAATTAGTCCAGAGTGGCCGACTATGCGACGTGCCTCATAATCGTATAGTATTACCGGCATGTAGAACTAGAGAGTTTATTTTTATTCAATTACACGAATGACGAAGGTACTATGGAGCCCACATCGAAGTCTCCAGAAACAGCTAATATAAAGGTGAAAAAAGCTTTTACTTTGTCATTCCATCATTTGCTCGTTGTGATCTGACTAATACTTTTTTTGTCAACATCCCTGCCTTTCCTTCATTCAATTTGTTTTTTTTTTCCTCAAGTTTATTCGCGTTCTGCTTGAATAACCGTGTACGTTCCTCCCCTATTCCCATCACAATCTACTGCTGCCGAGTTACAATTACGTCTTTCAAGTCTCTGCGCCTTTGCCTTTACACCGATCGCCGCTGCGTATCTTGCGCAGTGTATCCTTTGTTCGCGACAGCGTCCGAAGCTTTTAGGCTAATGGCGCACCGCCCAAGCGAGCCATCGACGCACCTCTTGAGGACAATCTTATTAAGACAACAGGCCTTCTGATGACTACAGCGAAGAGCGCCTCACTGCATCGGCGCTCCGAACAGGTCGTATCGTCTTTTGGTTGCATCTTGTGCGGATTGCGGCCGGCTTGTTCGTTCGCATTCCTTCTCACTTTCGTTCGTTTGTGTTTTTTAGGGGCGAAGCTCCTTAAAGCGGCACCCGTTCGTCCCTCGTAGTTGTCGTAGCCGTAGTGCGTAACCAGTCGTAACGCTAGTACCAGATCTTGACCTCCAAGGTGGTGCCGGTGGGAGATTTTTCCTGTGCGTTGTTGAACAATAAAAAATTCGCAGCGTGCGCGTTAACTAAAAGCCGAATTATTCTGTCTCTCATTCCCCATTAGCAGCCATCGGCATGTTCCAGTAGGAAACGTTAGTAGAAGTGGAAGTGGAAGTGTTAGCTAAAAGCCGACTTCTTCTGTCTCTCATTCCCATTAGCAGCCATTGTTTACCTCCAAGGTAGTGCCTGGCGAGATTTCTCCTGTGCGTGATTAAACAATAAAAATTTCGTTCAACACGGCGTTGATTGATGAAATAACCAACGAAAGACGCCAGATGTTTTCTAAAAGCAAAACGAAAGAACGCCAGATGTTTCTAAAGCAAAACGAAAAGACGCCAGCTGCTTAAAGGCCAACTCCGGCGATTTTTTGGCCATGTCAAAGTAATGGTGCTTTTATGTTCCTGAGACGCTCCTGCTACGGGCCCGATAGCAGAAATACTCGGCAAATTGGAGAATAATTTTAAATAATATAAAGGAGATTTATTTGTAACGAAGACGAAGTACTCCGGCGCAGAAGCAGCAGCATCGAGGGTGCAGTAGAGCCTCGCGCTAGCGCACTGTGCTCGGTGCATTACGCGACCAACGATAAGCTCGACGCCCAATAAATCTCCTTTATATTTGGTGGAGCCGTGCGGGGTAACGTTTCCTCTACCATCCTGGATCTTCGTTCTCGGAGGCTACCTTCTGCTATGCCGGACGCCAACCAGCAGACGCTTCCATCACCACCTGCCTATGCTACCTCGATGACATCGTGGTCTTCGCCCCTGACTTCGCAACACACTTGCGCCGCCTTCAGCACGTCCTTAGTTGCTTGACCAACGCGGGTTTGCAATTAAACCTTAAAAAATGCCGATTTGCCATGCGTCAACTGACCATTCTAGGCCACGTTGTGTCCAAGGACGGCATCCTCCCGGATCCCGAGAAATTGCGCGCTGTTACTGCGTTTCCTAAACCTACTAGCATCAAAGAACTTCGCAGTTTCATTGGCCTATGTTCTTATTTCCGGCGATTTGTTCGAAACTTTGCGTCAATTATATCGCCTCTCACACAACTCCTTGGCGACACTAAAGATCTTTCATCGTGGTCTCCTGCCTGCGACGAAGCTTTCACCACCTTGCGACGGCTTCTCACGACGCCACCCATTCTTCGCCATTTTGACCCTCAAGCTCCAACTGAGGTCCATACCGACGCCAGCGGTGTAGGCCTGGGTGCTGTGCTTGCACAGCGCCAACCTGGCCACACAGAATACGTCGTGGCATACGCAAGTCGCACGCTCACCAAGGCAGAGAGTAACTACAACGTCACAGAAAAGGAGTGTTTGGCCATTGTGTGGGCGCTTGGCAAGTTTCGCCCATATTTATATGGCCGTTCTTTTGACGTCGTGACTGACCACCACGCGCTGTGCTGGCTTTCGACGTTAAAAGACCCATCCGGCCGCCTTGCTCGCTGGGCGTTGAAAATTCAAGATTACGATATACGCGTGGTTTATCGCTCAGGACGGAAGCACGCTGACGCTGACGCGCTTTCCCGTTCCCCTCTCTCTCTCTGGAAGCCACTGCTGATTCCACGTGTGAGAGCACATTATCATCTCTCGACTTTGACAGCATTGCTGCCGAACAGCGCAATGACCCGTGGACTGCGTCTCTGCTAGACCTCCTCTCCGACCCTTCTCAAGTGCCAGCGTCGCGAATGCTCCGGCGCCAAGTCCCGCACTTTGCGATTCGTGACAAGCTCCTCTATCGACGCAACTATGCACCAGAGGGACGCACGTGGTTGCTCGTCGTACCGCGAGCCTTGAGGTTGGAGATCTGTTCCTCTTTCCACGCTGACCCACAGTGTGGCCACGCAGGAGTTTTCAAAACGTACGAAAGACTTCGACACCGTTACTACTGGCGTGGCATGTATACTTTCGTCCGCAACTTCGTCCGCTCTTGCCGTGAATGTCAGCGCCGAAAATCTCCACCGCACATCTACGCCGGTGAACTACTACCTTTGCATTGCCCTTCCCGACCCTTCGATAGGGTCGGTATAGATCTCTATGGGCCGCTTCCATTGACTCCTACCGGCAACAGGTGGATAATCGTTGCAGTCGACCACTTAACACGCTATACCGAGACTGCTGCTCTTCAAACTGCCACAGCACAAGAGGTCGCCTCTTTCATACTACACCGTTTTGTGCTGCGTCATGGAGGTCCTCAAGAACTTCTCAGCGACCGTGGCCGCGTCTTCTTATCAGAGGTCGTTGAAAATTGCTCGCTGAATGTGCTATTGTACACCGCACATGTACTGCTTACCATCCGCAGACCAATGGCACTACAGAGCGCTTTAATCGAACTCTTGGTGACATGCTCGCTATGTACGTCACACCTGATCACTCGAATTGGGACCTAGTCCTTCCGTTCGTAACTACGCCTACAATACCTCGACGCACGCTACACTGGTTTCTCCCCCTTTTACCTCGTTTATGGGCCGTCACCCTTCCCACACCATTGACACCATTCTGCCCTATCGACCGGACGCGTCCGAGTGCCCGCCGATCTTGGAATCCGCCAGGCACGCAGAAGAATGTCGCCAGCTGGCCCGCCACTTTACCTCCGATGACCAGAACCGCCAAAAAGCCATCCACGATGCCCAGAACTCGACTCCCGTCTTTCTCCCGGGTGCCCTTGTGTGGCTGTCAGTGCCGCATCGCACACCAGGGCTCTCTTCTAAATTTCTCCCCAAGTACGAGGGCCATACCGCGTTCTCGAACAGACTTCTCCAGTCAACTACCTTATTGAACCTCTCACGCCACCGTCTGACCTGCGGCGTCGTAACCGCGAGGTTGTACACGTCCAGAGACTGAAACCCTATCATGATTCTACGGTACCAGCAGACGACTAAGTCGCCAGGATGGCTCCTTTTTTTCGCCGGGGCCATTTGTAACGAAGACGAAGTACTCCGGCGCAGAAGCAGCAGCATCGAGGGTGCAGTAGAGCCTCGCGCTAGCGGACTGTGCTCGGTGCATTACGCGACCAACGATAAGCTCGACGCCCCAATAAATCTCCTTTATTATAAGCAAAAAAGCGCAACACCGAAACCGAAACCCAACCGAGTGTACTGTCTACGTATGACGTATACGTTGTTACGAACGAACGGGAAGTCGTGAAAGGCATGCCGGTCAGGCCGGCGCGGAGTATGAAAACTGTGACAGTGGAGAGGTGAGCACGCCGCGCATCAGCTGTAATGTCTGCGACTGACAGTGCCGCGTCTGATAATGACAGTGTCTCGGCCAGCACAGCAGACGCTCGCTGTAGCGGCCAAAGTTAGCGGTGCCCTCGGCTGCGTCACTTCCGCCGCCTTCCAATACTGACGTCACAGACGCAATGTTGCCAATAATGTGGGAAGCCAGGAGGGCGTTTGCAGACAATCTGTAAAATTCATTTGCAAACAATCTGCGCATGTCTCAAGCCTGTAATTTGGCATAAATGACGGAAACGTGCAAAGGAACGTATCCAGCGAATTTCATTGAGATCCATCGACCTCGAAAAATCGCCGGAGTTGGCCTTTAACGAAAGACGCCAGATGTTTTCTAAAGCACTGGTTTTCAAACAATGAAAATCACAGCGTACATGTAAATTAAAGTGAGCTGCAAGTCGTCATAACTCATCGAACCTTTAGTATAAACGCGCCCGATCTCACGTCGGTGATGATGTACTGGGCAGAATTCACGGAAGATTCACGGTTTACGATGAACCTCCGCAGCTTCGCCCACTCATCATGATTCACTCCGTGGATATGCTGTGATTTTTGTTGTTGTTGCTGTTTTCTTTTCGCCTTTAGGTGCGCGCCTGAACTTTAAGGTCGACGTTAACAAATTTAAAGGAAGTTATCTAAGCAGCATTCCGTACAAAGCAGATTAGCGCGGCGCAAACACCCCGCTAATATAGGAGGCGTTCTTAAAGTGTTTTTTTTTTCCTCTGTTGAGCAGGTTTCTGCGCATCCTGTGAATTGTATTTTTCTGTGAGTAAATCCTCAGTTGAAGTATAGCGCAGCATTCTGTTTGTTTCCTTCACGTTGTCCTCTGTCCTTTTTTGCACCAATTATGTTCCAAGTCAACTCGTACCAACTAGCCCAATTATTATATCTAATGCTGCAACCGTCACGTCGGCTGACATTCGATAACGCGCTGCTTCGCAAAGATCGTAGGTTCAACTTATGTCTAAGGCTAGCCACAAGCGTTTTAATAAACATGACCCAGAGCTCGGTTAATGCATGATCATTTTTTTTTAAATCCCGCAGGCATCCTCAAGTCGGCGGCTAATTGAAATTGCGATAAAGTGCGCGCTTGGGTGTGACCGACAATTGAGCCTAGGACCTCACGTTGACTTGAGCGCCACCGTGTATCGCGCATGAATATTTTAATTCAATTTTCAATTTCTAAATTTGTTTTATTGTTTTCTTGTACAATAAACAAGAAACAGAAATGAGTGAACAACCAAAATGACTAATTTCAGTACTTCTCCGTATTCATTCCGTATATATTTCCCTTTTTATCTTTTTCCTACACTCTAAGGAAAAAAAGAACAGTTCTTTGACTGTTTTTTTGTGAGCCTTGACTTGCTATATATATGACTCTCTTCAAAGAGACGCATGAACTCTTTTAAAAGATGAGTGTACTCTCTTCAGAGAGTCGTTGGAAGCAAAAACGCCAGGCCTGCGCTGAAACCGCAGCACAGTCACAGCGAAAGCGGGAAGAGCGGCGTTTCTAGAGCCCGTTGTAAGCTCTCTTGGGGCTACAATACAAGTACACTAGAAAGGTACCCACTACGCCATAAATCACGATTTTGTGAAGTTGCGAAGCACCTACTAAGCCATTATTCTTCATTCTGCGGAGAAGCGAGGCACCAGCTACACGTCTGTAAGACATTATGTGCGATTTGTTGACGCGACGACTGATGACGATGAAGAATTATGGCTCAGACCTTCGTAATGGGTTGGAAGCTTTAAACGGCCCACCAGTTACGTAATTTGAGGTGACGCCCGGTCGCTATTGCCCTCTCCCGTCATGCTGCATAACATACGTTGACGTGGGAGAGAGGAGGGGGGGGGGGGGGGGGGAGGCGAAGAACTTTACTGAGACCCCGAGGAAATGGATCATGCGCTTATGGGCTCCCTTGGCAACAAATACAAGTGTACTTGCGAGGAACCCACTACGCTGTAAATCATTGAAATTTTACTGCGACCCCAAGGAAATGGATCATGCATTATGGGCTTCCTTGGCAACCAATACAAGTGCACTTGCGAGGAACCCACTACGCTATAAATCACTGTAATTTTTGAGAAGTAGGGCAGCAGGCACTGTGCCATTTTTCGTCATTCTACGGAGAGCCGTGGTGCCTGCTAAACGCATGTAAGGCATTATGCGCACTTTGTTGATGCTGTGCCTGATGCGGACGAAGAATTATGGCAGAGCCCTTGTAATGGGTTGGAAGCATTCAATAACCTACTCGTTGCGCAACTGGCATTGTGTGACGCCTGGTTACAGAATTCGCGTTGTGCAACGCTTGGTGCTTATTTTACTCTTCTACCACGCTATTGCATATGCTAATGTGGTTCCTTCCCGACATGAAGCCTGTATAGGACCTTTTTGCAAAGCAGTTTCAAGCTGCGGCATGGCTCAGAGGTTGAATACTAGGCTCCCACGCAGAGGGCCCAGGTTCGAACCTCATTCCGTCCTGGAATTTTTTCTTATTTCGTTTCTTTTTTCTTATTTCGAGCGATACTGGTTACGGACACCGGCGGCAGCGGCGGACAACTACGGCGCCAAAAACGGCCGGTGAAATGATCTCACAACAGATTCGCTGTAAAACGAGAGTTAACATCTTGAAAGGGAGTCATATACGTGGCGAGTCAGGACTCAAGGAAAAGTGTAGCACATGCATTTTCTTTTTTTTTCTTATAGTGTAGTTTAAAGCAGCAAACTGCAAGCATTTCTTTTATTAATTTCCCTTCACTCTTTAGCTCCCATTAACTTTACGACCTGCTGCAGCTACAACTACATGAACAATGTATTGAATTATTGAATATCTATTTGCAGTCTCGTAAGACATTTCCAGCGGTTTTTTTTCTATAACAGCCAGGTCCACTTTAACTGAGACTGAGAAAAACACCGTTTTTTTTTTTTTTTTTACCGGCAATATGCTCGGGCCTGCTCCGATAACTTTTTACCAATGTGCTCATGTAACCAAAATACCTCAAATCTATATTGCGGCTAAGATCTATATAGCCCACTATAGTCTGTATTGAGGAGCAAATATTGAATTTGATTGATTGATTGATTGATTGATTGATTGATTGATTGATTGATTGATTGATTGATTGATTGATTGATTGATTGATTGATTGATTGGAACATTTCATTTTGACTTGAATTAGCTCGTAAAAAAGTCTAAATCGCCGCGAATGAACGATATACCATTTTTTGCTACAAAATTAACATCATTATTTTTGCTCCCGCCGGTGCCGTCCTTTGTTGCATTTGCATAATGGCGATGACTAGACTTGTAGAGCGAGTGGTCCTTCCAGGCAAAAGGCGCATCATTCTGGACTGTACGCAGAGTTTTCTTGTTCTTGGCATCTATTGAAGGCTTTCAAAAAATGCTTCAGCTCTTCTTCTTAGCTCGTTTTATGCGCGCCGTTTCGGATCACTTTTTATTCTTCAAGGAACAGATCGGCGCCCAATATCTTCGTTTCAGTTATCTTCTATTTCAAATATACCGTCTTGGAGCGAAAGAAAGGCATGATACTGTAGCGTAAAGCTCGAAAAGAGGCAGAAAGAAGTAGGAAAGTCGGCCTCTTACTCTTTATATTCGAAGTTCTGCCTACAACAATGATGTTCTTCAGTGAGTGCCAACTAGTCCAAGAAAAATAATTGTGGAACGAAAGCACCAATATCAAAGCAACTAGGACACAATGAAATAGATTATATAAGGCCGCGTTGGTTGTTTTTGTCACGATTGTTGACGCAGCGCTGCTTCAACGGATCTGGCTCAGTTTGATTCAAACAGGTACAGGATTTGGCTCATTTTTTATTCGAAACTGCCTTTTCGAGTCTACGTTACAATCAGGAATCGCCCCATTTTGATTACAACTGTTTTAGAAGTGAAATATACTAGGCGCGCTTTACGCTCCCGTGAAACTTAGCCCAGTTTCGGTTTCTGGATTTGGTTCTTTTAGAAAAAAAAAGACGCCACATACAACAACGGTGCAGGCGTGACAAGAGTGGCGAAGTTGTCAACAGAATCACGTGATAGCCTCCGCACTCACTAAATGTTACGCGGGACGTCGTCTCGGCCCACTCGCGTGACGTGACGGCTCAGAGTCATCCAGAGACATTGTGTCACGGAGGCGGCGCCTCTCATGCCCGCAGGGTCTGCGCGTGAACGCCCATCGTCTGGGCCCACGCATCCCTTCGTGACTTCGTTGTGCTTTGCAAGGTGCCCTTGCTCGGTAGCCTCATGCGCGAGACTACGCGCCTCGAACGCACTCTGCCAGTGACGTTGTCGATATATCCGAGATCGATGCCTTATGCAGAGGACGGCGGCGTTGGCTGCGTTTGTTCTCTTGTTTTTCCGTGACCCGACGAGGAGAGGCGAAGGAACAGGGGGTTATTCCTTCACTTCCCTTTTTTTTCCCTCTTACATATCCGCCCCCGTTACTTCCTTCTTTACTTCCTGTCTCTCGCCCACTCGACCTCTGGCGCAGAGGGAAGCACACCGTTCGAGTTCCGTTCAGCTATGGATCCGCGCGGTGGTCTTGTTTGCCTGTACTTCCTCGGTTCGAAGCATCTCGAATGTTTGTTTGCTTGTCCGCTCCTAGGCTTGGCTTGTCTCGGCCTCCAGTGTTGCAGCATTTCTTGACAGCGTGAATGTTGCTGTACACGGATTTACATGTTCTTTCTTTTTAATTCAACTTGTGCTAGGCACAAAGCGCCTGTGAACTACTTCGAAATAAGGCATTAGTATGCCCTCAGGAAATTGAAGACGAAACATCGATTTGGCATGTGCTTCAGGGCAAGCTCGTCACTAGACATGAAGAATGATTACAGATCTGAGAATCATAGTATAAGTACTCATTTCCTCTTAGCTGGATCAATCTATTGAAGACCGTGGCGTGTAAAAAACGCGATCTAATGGTGAGTTGTAACTTTATTGCACTGGTGTCTTCCCTGATTGCCGAACCAGAACTTTCACCGTTTCCGTGCAGCAAAAGCGGTTAAGTTCCGGTTCAGCTTTCAAGCGAGAAAATATTTAAAGCCGGTTTACACAGGTTGATGTTTGTTTAAGTAACCTAGGAATAATTGCGGAAAACCAGCAAAGTTTATTACGTACAGTAGCTCAAGCATGCTCTTGAGCTGCACTCAAACACTCTAAAATGGTACACATCATCATGTCGGGCTTTTTAATCACATTTTGTTTACTGACATTATGCGAGAAGCAATATGTCCCCCCTACCAAAGCTACTTCAGTTTACATACAATGTAATGAAAGCGATCACCAAAGATGTTCTAATCATATATTAGGTATCAGATATTATTCTCACACCACTATAGTCGTTGATGGTCAGCTATTTCAAGATTGCACAATTTAATTACTTATTCTGCCCTACATCCCGGCGCTACACATATAAAACTACATTAACGGTCACTCGCAACGTCACAAAGCAAAGTCAGGTTCATATTCAAATGAGGTAACATGCCCAAATAAATCCCAAGTCATGCGCGTGGTTTAGAAGGCCCCGTTAACGTGGCCAACCTGAAACAAACCTTCTTCATCCAAGTGCAAAGCGAAATAAAAAGAAATCGTTACATGCCCGTTAGGTTCCGATTCTCAAAAAACATCCCGTTTCTACTTCGTTGTTGAATATATTAGTCTGAGATTCCGGTTTAGTTCGCAGTGTATAAGAGATAATAACTACGCTTGGTGTTTGAACGAGGAGGAGACAGGGAGGTTAGCCACTTCTTAGACCGGCTGGCTACCATGCAATAGGGAAAGAAGAAAGGGGAATACAACAGGACAGAAAAGGGACTACGCGTAATACCATATGACTCATTTCTTTCTGATTATTTACAAGTGCGTGTTAATGGGGCTCATGCTCCCTCTTAATACTACGGGATAACGCCAAGGCGCAGGCGCCACTTAGTGGTCGCTTAATGATACGGTGGTTTGGTAATACGGTGATACGGTAATATGGTAATGGCACGGTGATTTCCCACAAGACCTTGCAGATCTACGGCGGGTTCTCTTTATCAACCCTCAAGCGTTCCTTCGAGGGGTGGGGAAGGCGGGGACGGGGGGAGCGGTACACTTGTGCCTGTGATGAACAGCGCAGTTCGTTGACGCAGCTGCGGACGCTGGCCTGCAGCATTCCCAACAGAGTAGACCCGGGTGTTTTGTGCCGCAGAAGAAGCCGCGCGGCCATCGATCGGCGGTTAAAACCGGCCCACCACAACGCGTTCGGATGCCTTTGTGCCGAGCTTGTCCTGTTCAGCAGGCCTGATCCGCTTCGTGCGGCCCTGCCCGGTCCCTCGACAGCTCATCCTTCGGAAACTCGGCGCGCCGGACCCCGTCCCTATCGATACCTTCGCCAGATTATTTCTTCCACAGTACAGTGCCGTTTTTATCTCCACACTTCGTGGGAAGATTGGTAGAGTAGTTTGGTGATCGAACACAAAAAAGAAAGATTGTGCAGAAACAGCTGAGGATTATTCTCAGTGTCCCAAAGGGGGCGAGTGTTTTTGAAAAGCTATTCGCTGTGCTAGAGATATGGTGCGCTGCGCGCGTGTTTTTCTTTTAGTGAGGATATTTCATCAAGTAAAGTGGTAGAGAAAAGAACAGTTAACCAACACAAGCGTAAGAGTAGTGTAGGAAGGAAAACGGGAGAGAGGAAAGACAGGGATGTTAACCAGTTTGGCATAAACGGTATGCTACCCTGTACAGGGGGAAGGGATGGGGGAGATCGAAGAAGAGTAAAGAAAGAGCGAAAGAGAGGCGAACACACACGCACACACTTATGTGTGTGCGTAAGGGTAGTGGAGTCGCTCGCTGGATTTCAAGCAAGACGGACGTGCCGGCCGCGATGTCCTGGATTACTCCTCGTACCTCTCGCTGATCGGCGCCCCGTGACGGTCGCCTCGCCCGCTATGCCGTGCGCCGCTCATCGTCGGGGCCTTCGCCGCTTCGTCGATGTTGTGCACCGTGCCTCTGGCTGTGTTCGTTGTCCCGTCCCTGAACTCCCGTGATCGTCTCCCACATCTTTCCTGTCCTCTTTTCTGTTCTTTGGATGGATGGCTCTATCACTTCTTTCTCTATTTTTTTCCTACTATTCTTTCATTCCCTCCTTACCCCCACCCCTACAAGGCACTGCGCCGTGTCGCCTGAAGGCAGACAGAAATTAGGTGCCTTTTTCCTTTCCTCAATAATCGCAGAAGAAAGGGTAGTGTAGCTGGCTATACGCATATATAAGGTAACTCGTAATGTGTCCGTTCGAAGGCAGAAGACACAATGTATCTTTCGAAGGCAAAAGGCAGAATGTATCTGGCAAGGCACGTTGACGCAAGACATACACAACTCGCAAAACAAGGAGTTTGTAATGTGTGCCGTCTCCAGCGCGGTGAGGGGAGGGGGTATAGGTTATTGTTTGGAAAATGAAGGTGGCTCTGTCATCTACGGCCTATTAAAGCACACAGCTCAGCGCCACGAGGAAGGAAGTAGAGGATTAGAGGAACAGGAGAGAGAGAGCAGGCTTAAAGCAACTTGCGGAGCGGCCGTCCGCACGTTTACAACCACCTTCGACTAAGCGACGGGATCAGTCTTGGCTCTCGCATAGCCATGGATAAGCCATAGTTTATTCCATGGTTGTGGACCTGCTCCTCTGGGTCTATTACACGACCCACAAGACAGTACATTACAGAGTGTGCATGATCGGCTCCCTTGTAATTATACATTACCCGGAATCATCCAGTACTTTACTCCTGCGAGAAACCGAACTAACCTGATGTTTTAAACCAAAAATCACGTTATAAAACTATGAGTTTATAAGGGTAAGGCTACATTCACAAGGAAACACCTAGACGGTCGGACACCGTAATGATACCGCGAGACACGATGAACTGTTTGTAGCGAATCCACGACAGTCTGAATCTTCTGATAACCGATACAGTACTTTTATTACACCAGCCGTGTCAGAATGATTGCTCTATCCGAATTACCCGCGAAGTAACCCCAGGGTAACGCTGTATATGGGAGAGGTTCGGCCCACGCAGTGGTCCGAGGAGGGCCCATTTGATTCGAGTGGAATCGCGGTTAGCCCCCGCCGGTCTGGAGAAGTCAAATAAACACGCGCCGCAAAGCACCCACCCCCCTACATCCGTGAACAGCGCTGACTTGACCGCCAGCTATGCCGCGAAACGGCCGAGTGAACGACGTGGACAGAGCGTGCGGGAAGCAATCGTGGTACAATTCTCCCTCGCCGCCCCTCGCTTCCAGTTCTCCAGCATGGCACGCGCGGAGCGCGCAAATGCGCATCCGAAATGCGACGTGCCTCGCATCAGCCGTCGCATTCGTATGAAGTGGTAGGGTCTGGTCGTCTCTATAGAATGGGGGCCGAATTCGCAAAGCTTGTCGCTGTTCAATGCTTTCCTTTTCGCCATTTGCCAGCCACTTTTTAATAATATGCAGGAGCAGCAGGATTGTTTCATAAGAACAATATAATATAATAATGCCAGATGTTTTGCGTTGGAGAACCACGATATTATTATGAAACACGCCGCAGTGGGAACGTTCATCGTGGCATGACGTCCATACTAGGTATATCTGATCGATCAAAAACTTTCCTATTGTATTTTCTTGTAATTATAGCTACTAATAATTATGATGCAATTGCGCTTAGTATTACACTCAGGAAAAAAGAAATAACCAACAAAAAAAACATGGTTGATCCCCCTGTCAAAGCAATCGATATAACACGAAAGTGAAACGTCTCCTCGCAGAGGTATTTGAATGTTGATTATTCATTGATATACGAGAGCTTGCACAATGTCTATTGTTGTTTGGCAGCTATTGCACCGCTTGATGTGAACCGGGATGTGGACGCACCCACGTTGACGCCTGGTGGCACATCCCCATCCCGACGACTAACGTCCTAGAACATGATTAAACCTCTGTGGCAGGTTAGTAGTTAGCATACACACAGACACAGCATATGGTGAATCCCGGGCAAATATGGCTTCAACATGCACATAATAAACACTAACTCGACATGCACTCTTTCAAAGCCTAGTCAGTTGAAGATCGAAACGGGAAAGTGTGCGCTTCCTAGAAGTCGGAGCCAGAGCACTCGAAGCTGTAGGCGTGTCACCCCCGGTGTGTCACCTCCTGGCCACGCCACTGATCGTGGTCTCCGACATTGGCTCCGGCAACGGGCCGTTGCTAATGTTTCTCAGGCCGTTCAATTCGCACGGGGAGAGCGTAATCAGAGAAAGCGGTGTGACCGCCTTAGAAGAGCGTGCCTTATTAGACGCTGAGCTTCTTTACTGAGCTTGGGCTAAGGTCGCCATCCCGCGGAATGTTAAATAATTACGAGAAAGATCACACCACGGCCGGGCTAGAAACGCGACGGGAAACGCGACGCGCGTCTGGCCGTGATTCCTCACTGTTCGAGCGGGAACGCGGTGTGACAGCCAGGCGAGCGTCGCAGAGCTATTTTGTCATATGGATGGACGCCATGAGCGAGGCTTGGGCTAAAGTCGCCACCTCTCGGTGTAGGGCGTTGGCAAAATTACACTTCTTTTGGAAATGCGCTCAATGAGACGGCCGTAGCAACGGTGCAACGGCGCGTTGCCGAAGCTAATCGTGAGGCCATGCATCACTTCCCTCTACCACTCCCAGACGGTGACACCACCCCGCAAACCAAAAGCATTGTGAGAAGAAAGTGTGAGAGATAAAAGGCGCGTTCGTGAAGTCTCCTGCATGTGTGACCGTGGTATGGTGACTAACCGTGGCGTAGTGGTTAGAGCGTCCGTCACCCATCGTCGCGGACCGAGAAGGACCGAGAACTTTCTTTTCCTTTGCCATCTGATCGTGTGCATTTTGCTGACGTATTTCCGTGACGGAAATGCATCATGAAAGTCGTGGTGGACCCCAGCATAAAAGACTTTCATGTTAAAAACAGCAAAACGTAGGCGTCGTTCCTCAGTGTTGTTCCTTCAGTGTAACACTAAGCGCAATACAATCCCAAACTCCACTACCCGCCATGGTCATCTAGGGGTCATGGTGCTCGACTGCTGACCCGGAAGTCGCGGGATCGAATCCCGGCTGCGGCGGCCGCGTTTCCATTAAGGCAAAGTGCTAGAAGTCCGTGTACTTAGATTTAGGTGCACGTTAAAGGTGGTCGAAATTTCCGGAGCCCTGCACTGCGGCGTCCCTCGTAATCATATCATGGTTTTGCGACGTAAAAACCCAATAATTGTTATTATTACGAACGTTCAGCAACTAGCTTTGTTCATTCCTTTAATAAGTATTAATGGTTAGTTCAACATGTCACAGCGCCTCTCGAAAGCACAATTACGTTCAACATCCCGCTTCATTGGATGAAGAAGTGCGCCAGAAAAGAATTCATCTCTAATGCCTGCACCGACTCAACTCACTTCCCCTAACTCTGCTCGCAAGAAGCGAACTGCGCAGTGCTGCGGCACACCATTTTAGCATCTCCTTCTCGTTCTCACTCTCTCACTCGTACTTGCGCTCAAGTTCTCCTCGTTCTCACAAGCTTCCTCGGTGCTCGGCTCGGGAAATCGATTCGCATCCGTTGCTCTCTCGGCGCTCTGACTGTCGCAGCCGCCCGGGTTGCTTCTTTCCCGAATCGACGCCGTCAGACTCGGCAAGCTGCTCAAATTTTCAGCAGCGCCGTTGGTGCGAGCGAACCGTGCCGATTGCCCGCGTCGTGGAACGCGATTGGCGTCCACACGCCAGCGAACGTTGTCGACGTATTGGAGGCTCCCTTCTTGCCTGTTCACCGCTCTCGGAGTACATATAGGGAGTTCGATTCGACAGCGTCGACTACAGCCCTTAAAGTGCACACAAAAAACGCAAAGTCAGACAAGAGACTTGCAAAGCTTGTCGGCCTCCCCCGTGGCTTTATTTGCTCTTTTTCATTCATTCATTCATTCATTCATTCATTCATTCATTCATTCATTCATTCATTCATTCATTCATTCATTCATTCATTCGCAAATATCTTTGACAACATGAAGGCACCCAGCGCGGTGTACGAGCTGGCGCCTTGTTGTGCGTTCCGAAAAGCGAATCGCTATTCAGTAGGTGCGTTACTTGTTTCTTTCTTTCTTTCTTTCTTTCTTTCTTTCTTTCTTTCTTTCTTTCTTTCTTTCTTTCTTTCTTTCTTTCTTTCTTTCTTTCTTTCTTTCTTTCTTTCTTTCTTTCTTTCTTTCTTTCTTTCTTTCTTCTTTCTTTCTTTCTTTCTTCTTTCTTTCTTTCTTTCTTTCTTTCACTACAGAGCTCGTCATGTCGTCAGGATCGATGGCTATTCCTGAATTTACCAAGTCGCTGGATCTGTACTATTTCACAAAATAGCGCCGTCTTCGATCTCTGTTTATATACATCCACTACAGTGCATGTGAAATTCCGAGATTCTGTCGGCACAAAGTTGTACATACACATCAAAATATATGCTCCCGAACTCATGCATTAGGACAGCGATCCGTGTGAGTGACTTATCTTCCACGGCACGTCACCGCACATGAATTCGCGGGGCCTTTCACGCGGACAAGATCGGCGCAAAAAGAAACTGATTGCGCATACCGACATTCGCGACATGTGTGTCTGCATTTCGTTCATCAGTCAAGGGCCGCTACCCTTGGCGCTTACAGCTCGTGAATGAATGAGTAAACAACTTCGACAACATCACGGGAAGTGCGTGCGGAGGACCAACTGCTGAATGCGGAATGCAAAGGCACTTTAGTTCCAGAAAAAAAAAGTACATTAGTGGATCTGAAAAAACGCAAGTCGGGGGTCAATTTGGAGTGGCAAACTGCCCCGTGCACGACCGCATTTTGCATGGCATCATTTGGAAGGAGAACGTGGACTGGCTTTTCTCTGGGGAAGATGAAAAATAAAAGATGCTTCTTATTCGATCCTGGTGAAGCCAAGCCAAGGCTCAATTTGTAGCGGCGAAATGCATGAACAGGACTGCATTCCGTTTGCGACCATACAAGTGAACGCGTTCACTATGCCACCCCAAATGTTATTACCTCATCGTGCAGGAAAGAACCGCTGGCACCAATCACGCCTTATTTCTACAGTCAGCGCCACTAAAAAAGCAGGAGATTGCTAAAAAAACATGGCTGATCCCTCTGTCATAGAAATCGGTATAACACGAAAGTAAAAGGTGTCTTCACAGACGTAGTTGAGCGTTTGTTGTGCATTGTTTCGCCCCGAGGACGAAGGAATGAATGCTATAACAACAAGTTGTAGTGTCACGCGAAGAACGGCAAGCAGCTTGAAACTTCCAACGCGTTGCTCAAGCAGAAAGGACGCACGGAACTAACATACACAGGATGAGCGCGAACTAATAACTAACGCAGCTCGACAGTTAAAGCGCGCTGGTCAAATACAAATGAGGACGCACGAAACGAACGCACAAGTATACACAGAATGAGCGCGAACTGTCACAGTTGTAACATTTGTTTGTGAGCAGCGCGCTCCTTTCGCAAAAGCGGCCGCTGCAGTGAGCGAAATGACCTTCGCGCTCTCTCTATCTTGAACGCAAACTTGCGGTGAGAGCGCAAGACGTACAAGATAAGCGCGCGCGCAGGAGCGACCACTCCCTGTAGAGACACACGCTCATCTCAACGCGGGGGGCGACGACATTTAAAGCACGCTCTTCTAGAGTCATTGTATATGCTACCTTTAGGTAGCAGAGTAGCGCATAGGTCCGGCTAGCAACCACAGCTATGCGGTGAAGTCGCGCTTCGTTTTTGCGGGCGACATGCCTACTGTGTCGCCGATTAACCTGTCTGGCGTGTAGAAGACCGGCGATAAACATTGGCTGTTGATGGCTAGTGTTAATTCAGTGCGCTGCAGTGGCGGCGTCGAGAAATAAAAAAATTGGCCCAAGCGGCAGCTTCTCCGCAATGCATGGTTGCTAGCGGCGTTGGAAGACAGATGCGCAACTCTGCTACCTAAAGGTAGCATATACAGTAACTCTACGCTCTTCGAGCCCTTCGCGCCATCTCGCTAGTAATAACGAAAACACGCTGATGTACCCTGATCTCTGAGTACCGCCACTGGCAAATGGTGCATATAAATAGCACGCTGTTAGTGTGATGAAGAACGTGCCGTTTGCGGCGGAGTCGTTTTGCGCTGCGCGCTGGGGATCGCGAGGTCGCAAGTTCGATTCCAGGTGTCGGAACTTTTTCTTTTTGTTTTTTCTTTGCCATATGTTAGTCTTTATGTTTTACACCGTCATATCCGTGACGGAAATGCGTCAGTGAAGCCGTGGTGGACCCCGGCATAAAGCACTTTCGTGTTAAAAAACAATTTCTGTCATAGCGATCCCAATGACGTTATGCTTGAGCACACTCTTCATCGAACACTAAATATCAACCTACTCTATTCCGTAACAACAATGAGGCGGAGAAGTGGGAAGAGCTATCGTTCACAAATGAATAGAACAATCGTGCGAATGAACCTTTCCTTCTGCTACTTGTCGATTGTCACAGTCGTACGCAGTCTGCGCGACTGCGCATTCAAAATCAAGTCTAGATCGCCGTCTCGTGTGCGAGACTGTGACCGCCCTCGCGCATTTTATCAAACTGGATATTGCATTTGCGTGAGACTTCTCTGTTCAGAACACGCATTCGGGCCAAATAATGTAAGTGCACCGGTGCAACGATGCACTGAGTACTGAGTTAAGTTGGCAGTGTGACGCTAACGCGACGCAACATTAATAGCCGCGTTAGGCGCTTCGCTTTAACTGTTCACACCGCGCTATAGCAAAATGAGGAGGCAAAATGGCGCGACGTAGCTACGAAGCAGGAACAACGCCTCGTGCAAACAAGGCCAGTCATAATGATGTTGTGAGGACGAAAGCCAGCAGTAGCGCATACTGGCGTGTGCAATAGGAGACCCAAGTGAAACGTTGACAATGCATTGGCAATTCTATTATTCGTTTTGGCAACTGCACATACTTCATGTCCCTCAGTAGTTTGTAAAGTTCCACGTGTAGTCCGTAAATATGCCGTTGATATAGAGGGACAGCACGACAACGGCGGCACCAACGGCGCTAACGCGCACAGAATGCACATAGAACTGGTCTTTCAATAATTAACCAAATACTATTGAGAACAGGCCACCACGCGCCCTGCATTTTCGCTACATCGTATTTTGCTCGTTATTCGTAGCAAAGCGAAGTATGAAAAGCCGAGAATAGGAGATGAGTATTGCTATCACGTCACAATTACTCAGATCAGAAGAAAGCGAAACTATATGAATAAACATGTTTCAGTATCTCTTCTCATTCACTCATTCATATTCCTCTCACTGAAATCGTCTGAGGAACCATAGAAGACCGACATCGTTCAACATATTCAAAAAATTTTATTAAGGAAGGCACGTAAGCTCTTTCATATAGCGCCTGAGAGACCGGAGGTGAGAATATTAAACCATCGTCCGACGGATCATATTGGACACCAATATTTCCCATAAACGAGAGGTAAAGCAAAAGCAAATGACAGACAGAAAAAAAAATGATAAAGTGGTCCTCGGACAGCAGAGCGCTATAAGAAACTGTGACTGCCATTAATCATTTTTCTTCCCTCGTTCCTAACAGTATAACCGAGTATTATTATGCCGTGCACCGGTAGGTCTTCTTTATTTATACATATCGTCCTTTGCACGTCGTTCGTGCCCAGTGCACCTTATTTCGCACCGCGCGTGCGCAGAGGCGGTTATCGGTTCTCCGTCATTTCGCGCCGGGCACGGCTGCTGCGGCAGTTTTTGGCAATCAGTCTTGCGACACTCATTAGACGAGAGCCCTTTCCCCCTCTTTGCACCGCCTTCCGAGACAGCCGCTCGGCGAAGCTGTCCGCGCGCAGCCACTTCGTCACTCCTGGCGACGGACTTGTACGGCGCGGCGACGTGGTCGTCCATTCCCAGTTTATCACAGCCGCCACTTGCACGGCGCTCCCGCCTACACGAAGAAGCAACAAAGCGAACCCTCCGGCGCGCCATAAGAAAGGAAACGTGGATGGGAAGTCTGGCGCTTGCGTCCCGAGCTCGCCAGCAGTGACCAACCTATATGCTGAGACGTCAGTGAAGCTTCCTGACGCGGTGGCACAAGACAGAGAGAGAGACAGAATGAAGAATGGCTTGCAAGGATGTTACTGAGACTTTGTCCAGTTTTCTATCCTGTACGTGAGGTGGATAACGGAGGAGTAAGAGAGAGAGGATGCGTGAGTCTAGATGATTCGCAAGCATGGTGCAGAGCATCTACGATCAGGCACTTTAGTATGCCACCTTCAAGTACTGCAGAAGAGATCGCATGGCTTTACACACAGATGAGCTGCGAGGCCAGGCTCAGAATATATTTTCTTCTTCGTTGGTTGATGCAGCGTACACGGGAAGGGGACGAAGAATTAAGAAGCACAGAACAGGCGCTCTCCTGTGCTGTACAGCGCCTGTCCTGTGCTTCTTAATTCTTCCTCCTCGTCCCGTGTGCGCTGCATCAACCAGTGACAAACGCATACCAACTAGCTCAAGTTTCCATTCATATGCAGTATATTTCCTTCTGTTAAAGACCGATCATCAAGTCTTCTCTTCTCAAGGCGCACTGACCAGTCTGGGCGTTTTTTATCAATACGCGAGCATCGTAACAGGAGGTAATCGATGTCCACTGCACATCGGCACGTAGAACGCATAGATGAATGCAATATACGTGAGACTTGGTGAAGGCTAGCACAAATCCACAGCCGACAAGACAGTGTTGCGTCACACTGTGAATTACTGCTTGTTAACGGAGCTGTAATGAGAGACTGAGGCTCTATATGTGCAATATTTTTCAAGGAATGATTGCAACAACAGTCCTGTAAGCTACCAGAATGATAAATAATAAACTTATAGGATTTCATGCCATTTCTTACGAGCATGTCTCACGTGCAAATAGGGAACAAAAAATAAAAACAGGCTCAGCAGCGAAGAGTCAACTAATGCGCTGGCCGCTTCATTACAACATCACCCTTCGTCTAACGTACCAAACAGAGTCCTGCTGAAAGAATCTTTGTGTAAGCAATGCTCAAGGTTTGCATTCACTTGAAAGTTCTTGTGCATTTTGTGTCCATTACAAACCTTGGTAGCAGAGAAGGGTACGTTCTTGCACTGTCTAAGAACAAAAAGCCCGCATGAACGATTCTAACACTGACAGATGTCATTCTATGTTGTGAACGCTACTGCACCTGAGTGTATGTCTTGTTTCTATCCTTTTCTTGCTTTCCTTATTTTTAGTCCCGTCCCCCATCCGCACTCAAGAGAGGAAAGGCCGATCACTGCTGTGATTAACTTCAATTTATTTCACCTATCTCCACCTCTCTCTCTCTCTCTCGCTCTCATATGCGTACAAGATGGCAAATTCATCCCAACCTCTATGTCCTGCCAGAGGCCTTAAAGTGTCTGCATTCTTCTAGGTTTCTTGTGGTAAGCTTTGTCACAATACAAAGCTGCTTAACAGTGAACCATGTTTACCGTGCACGAAAAGATGTTTCTGAGGTCAAGTTTTAGACGGAATCCCGTCAGGTAAGGAAAATAACATGGACGAGAAAACACACGGCGCCGACCAAAGTAAAGATTATTTGTAACAAAGACGTTAATAAAAAAAGTCCACAGTTTCGCCGCAAGGGCGAAACAATGAATGCGATAGCAGAAAACTAATGCTATACGAAGTGAGGCTCTCCAATGGATACTGTCAGTTTGAACAGCGCTCCTGTTGCAAAGGCGGCGAAGCAGCGAAGGAAACTAGCGTGCTTCAAGTGTCAAGCTGTGACACTTGATAGTTCGCGCTCATCTTCTGTGTGTTCGTTTAGCGGCGTCCCTTGAGCTCGAGTGACTTTCGTACGCTCCGTAACATGACGCGGACACACGGTGAAAGCTCGAAACATTTCTTCCCTCACCACGAAAAAACGCGCGGCAGACCAGCGGAAGGGCAAGGTTCTCACTGCGCAAATATAAGCGAGCAAGCTCGCCGACGACCTTTAAATGCGCCCTTCGCGCTCCTCGCGCCATCTCTCTGGTAATGAAGAAACGCTTATAACCGCCTGCCGTCTCTGAGTCCTGCCAGCGGTAAAGGGTACGTATATAACGCTCGCCGTTAGGTACGTGAAGGATCTGCGCTTTCTGGCGTAGTGGTTAGCGCAACGCGCTACGGAACGAGAGGTCGCTGGTTCGATTCCGCGCTTCGGAAGCATTTTTCTCAATTATTTTTCTTTGGGACTTATATATATATATATTGTGCATGACGACGGCGACGGCAAAATCCAGCCGAGACTGTCCATATAATTGCTATCGAAATAAAATTCGGCAGATCCCACGTACCGTGGGAGTCGATGTTATGCGAAGCATGTGGCGGGTAGGTGACTGTGGCGTAAATTTTTTTACTGAGCGACGCGTTACAAAATGACGCTAAAGATTTGTATATATTTTATACGCACACATATATATATATGTTGAAGAGCTGCATATGTGATATAAGCAGTTGTTTACGGTTGGGTAACGCTGCCAATGACAACGTGGGTATTACCAACACCAGAAGCGGTAAGCTGATATGTAGTGTTTATACGTGTCCCGAGAACGCACGTGCTTTTCACGAACACGTGTGCATGTGCAAGAAGTTTTTTACAGTTCTTGAACAAGGGCATCATCACCGTGATCAGTGAGCACCAGCAGCTGGTCATGACTTGTTATAGGATCCGGTCGTGATCGTGGTGAAGAGGGTCCATGTGTATTGAAGTACGTGGTATAGTAGAGCTGTTGGAATTCGTGGATGCCTCGGTCATTTCGTCGACAAATTGTCTGTCGACAGAGCCGGCGACATGTCAGAACCTGAAGCCACCTTTCGCGTTGGTGAGGCATAGGCCATCGAGGCTGGTAGGCCTGGATAGTGCTACGTAGACCAACATCAGTGGATGATGTTTGTCCTATTCGTAGACTACTGGGCGTATGTGGCCTACGTAGCCTACTATACAAATGGCTGTCAATCAATCTGACCTCATCTTCGGTCAGCATGAGGCCATCGCCCAGCCTCTTAAGAAATGAAGAGGACACTTCATCGTTCTGGTGGACGAAGTGCACTTTACGATGCGGTGATGTGGATAACATATGTAACTTTCGTTAATGTATTCCTCCGGGGTCGAGCAATTCTTCAATATAGCTTGCTGAATCATAGGAATACAAACGTAATGTTTATTAGACTGCTATAACATAGTAGCCAACACTGGACTACAGACTCAATCTGATATGACGCCCGTATCGTAGGGGTACACATCGTAGGAGTATCATGTAGTGTTTATTGCTTTCTTGTATAATTAGATAGCCAGCACCACAACCACAATTGACGTTGCACCGATATTGCGCCTGCGTAGGTTCTTATCCAAACCAATTTATAGACCTGTCGTGGCTCAGTCGTAGAATACCTGATTGCCACGCAGAATGCTTGGGTTCGATTCCTGCTGGGATCCTAATTTTCATTATTTCCATTCGTTGAGTCAACGCTGCCGATGTTGGTTTTACTTAACTCTCTAGCATTTAAGTTACCAGTGTCTGTTCTAGCCGTTCCTGGGTAGACAAACTGTCAATCACCTGTGGCGCATACCCGTACACCTAGGCCCGTGGTAAACGGGTATGTGCCACACGTGTCTAGTGGAAAGGGTTTGACGACGTACGCGACAGGATTTTAACGTTATTTATGTCATGACCCGGCAGTCATATTCGTCAAATCCTCTTACCCTCCCATGCAAATTTTGGTCTACACCAAGTTAAGGAGGCGATCATGAGAGCACCCAGACGTAGGCGGCTAGATAGATAGATAGATAGATAGATAGATAGATACGTAGATAGAAACGCTCAAAGTGGCAGAGGTTCGCTAAGAAAGCTTCGCATTTAAAAGCCTAAACGCCATATTTTTTATACGAATACATTTTCACTTTGATCTCCACTGTGTGTACCCTCGTCCATATTGTTCTGAGGCTTCGAACGTGATGTTACAATGATCCGCGATACTAGGAAAACCTGTAATATTAGAGGAAATTCGATGTTACAGGCAGATTCCGATGTTGCAGGCATATGCCTGTTGCCCATAACTGCATGCTTAGCATTAAATGAGTCGCATGAAGATTTTCGCATTGTTCAGCTTTGAGACAACCAGGGTTGCTGGGTTATGCCCCTTTCGATCAACTTTGCAAGAGCCAGCCTCAGAGTCTTTCTTCGCAACGTTGAATCACCACAGCGCGTGCGTGCTCGGCGAACTCATCTCGTCTTTCTCGGTGCTGCAGGGCAGCGGGCCAGCGCGGCGGGCGATGCCGTCGGGGCCCTGAGGAGCGTCGTTCGATGGGCCGCCGCCGCCTGCTCTGCGCCTGGCTCCTGCTGGCGGGCCAGCTGGCGGCCTGGCCCCAGGCCGTCCAGCCCTCCTCGACCACCAGCGCCTCCGCGCCGCACCACCCGCGCTGGTCCGACGCCGTGCTCAGCCTGGTGCGCCGAGGCCGGAACGTGTCGGCCGCTCTGCAGCTCGTGCACGAGTCACAGCACTGGACCGCGTGCAGCCGCGTCTCACTCGCGCCGCTGGGCGTGCGGCCCAACGCGCGCGCCACCACCTCGCCGCTCCTGGAGCGCCAGGCGCAGGTGGCCGTGCGCACGGCCAACCTGCTGACCTCGCTCTCGCGCGGCTGCAGAACGACACCGAGCTGGTGTACGGCGAGGACCTCTACTACACGCTGGCGCGCATGAACGTGCTCAGCGAGGACGGCGTGCTGGGCAGCGGCCTGCTGGTGGTGCCCCGGGGCCGCGAGGCGCCCGTGCTGAGCGTGTTCGCGTACGCGTCCCCTTCCGGGGGCCTCGCCTTCCACCGAAACTACTCGTACGAGGCGGACTCGGTGGACCAGTGCGCGTGGTTCGCCCGCCTCGCCGGCGCCAACTACACGGCGTGGCTGCTGCGGCGCTACGGCACCAGCGTGCTCGACGTGGCCAGCGGGCTGCAGGTGGCCGCCCGCGACGGACTGTGGACGGCGCCGTACTTCGACTGCGCCGTCACCGACGCCTGGGTGGCCACGTTCGCGCTGCCCTTCCTCGGCGTGCGCAGGGACAACTCGCTCGTGTTCAGGTGAGAGGGGGCGGCTGTGCCCAGCAGCATACCGTCAACCTGTTTGCTATATTTCTCTTTAAAATACAACGTGCAAAATGCTTGGATCACTTAGGCGTGGATCGAGTTCAACATATGCAATTTATAAGCACCCCGAATAACTTCAGCTCATGGGAATGGCTCTACAATAATAAAGGAAATGTCATTCTGTCCACAATCCGAAGCATTGACGCGATATTGCTGGTATGTCTTGCGCACTTTCACCTGCCTTATATCGCTTGGAATAAACGTTTGTACATACGGAAGCAGCAGTCTGCTGCGAGAGAGAATATTTTATTGATGTTGTAGGTGTCACTTGCCGGTGGTTGAGCTGCTTTTCTTTCTTCACGCTCAGACACATGCCCTACAACAGAGTGACCCGCTACATTTGACTAGGACATATGCACCTATTGAATATGTGTTGCCGTTGGGGGCGGTAACCGCTGAACAAACCCTGGGAAGCCAACTAACAAGCCTGGTCTGCAGGCTCTGCGAGCCGCTGTAGCCTGCGGGCCTTCGAGGAGGGTCTCCGCCCGCGATGAACCACTATTTTATTTAATAAATATAATTTACCTATTTTGTCTTTTTTTACAATTTTTCGCTGTATTGATTAAGATTATGTCATCCCGGTGAAAAATATTAAATGTACCAGACAAGGGAGAAAGAGAGAGAAAGCTAGCTAAGCATTTGGCTAACCAAGAAGCATTCTAGGGCAGCGCGAAATCGCGTTCAGCTATTACTGTGCAAAAGTCCCGAAGAGCCTCAGTGAATTTGTTTGTGTTCTTAACTATTCATCAGCGCGGACCTTGTTATCACGTCTCAGCCTATGTTACTTTTTTATCTTTTTCTCCACTTCTCTGGAGTAGCATCTCAATCATACTACCAATCTAATCACTTCAGTTCTCATTATCTCATCGCGATTGTTATTGATTACTTGCAGTAGCTATCAGCCCTGCCACACACTAGTTCGACATTTTGTGGTTTATTAAAGATAAAATATACGAGAAAATGTACGTATTGTGTGAAAGAGTCATCTAATTCGCTGTTGTTCTGAGTGCATCAATACCCACTTTACAAGTAACAAGCTTAGTTATAGTTCAGGTTTGAAAAGAACTGCTAATAAAAGCTGCCTTAATCAGTGAGCTATCGAATCTAAACGGAAACAAAAGATAGAGCTTGTTGGAACGAGCTGGTGACTAGAACAAAAGCCTTGCACAAGAGCGCACTCCACCAGATATCAAGAACGTACCGGCGCGCGGCTATGGATTATTTCTGCGAGGGCTACGATCTTTCTGTCATCCCCATCGCAGCGCAAATGGCTTCCAAACGACAGGCCGCTACAAAAAGAAAACCTTTGTGCACGAGGGACGGCGCGTCGAAAATGCTACGGGAAGCGGCGTCTGGGCGGCCGAAAAAATGAATGAACAGTAAAAAGAGGTTAAAGAAAGACACTGTCAAAGGGCTAGCAGATCAGCGCGATAACACGACGCGAAGAAAGGAGGCAGACAAGAATATAGAACATAAAAGAAAGAGAAGGACAAAAGGTATGAAACTAACGCCACGTTGAAACCCCCAGTTCCCGCTTCCTCATCGATGTTGCGTGCAGGGTGCTCTGAGCTGACCGTTTTGTCAGCAGCGCTTGGCTCTGGGCGCAAAAAGACGTCGTTCTGTCGCCGTAGCGGTTGACTTCTTGAGAAGACACTGACCTCCTGGTGTCTTGCAAGGTTCTAACGAATGAGTGAGCGACGGGCATTCGCAAGTTGAAATGTCGCGAACGTGCCCAGATGGTTGAGAGAAAACACAATGGAAGACAGACTGGTACACTCGTTCAATCTTTCCCCTGACATTAAGTGCTTAATCTGCGGCATCCGAGCAGCTGCATGCAATTGGTTCGCTGAGGCAACGTGGCGCGTTGATGCTGCTTGGCTGTAGATCTTAGAGTGTCACGTAGGCGTCGGCTGCACCCTCCCTTTTGTGTGTACGTGCGGGTGTGAGTACGTGACTGTGTGTGAGTGTATGTGTGCCCGTACGTACGTACGTAGGTGTGTGTGTGTGCTCTCTACACAGCTCCTGCTAGTAAGCACAAAGAGAGGACAGACGAGGAAACAGATTGTCAAAATAAGAAAGAGAGACCAGGCGTACATCGAAAGAAGGGCTGCTTTGGTGAAGTGGGGGTGTTCGGCGGAAGTCCATTACGCTGGGACCGTTATTAGGGAGGCCGCCATCGGTGGCCGCGTTATTAGCGAGCGCCAATTGGGCTCTAATGCTGTGCACGGGGACGAGCGGTGGCGCCGTCTTGCGGCCGGACACAGAAGGAAAAGGAACAACGCTGACGGGTTGCAAGGCGGGCGTAGAGGGGCAGCACTGGCAGCCAGCGGGTCTCCATCCAAAGCCACAAGAATCGTGCTTGCGCTCCGGTATCTCTACATGACCACCGGCCCTATGAGCTAGACAGAAAAAAAGGAGCGGGGGAATGATAAAAAGCCTTTTGATCTTTTTATCGCGGTCTCTGGTAGGAGTTGCGTGGGGCCACGGAGCACGACGCGAAGTTGAAAAGTAGCAACTGTGGAAACGGAAGATTACAATCCGATTCAGTCCATCAAAGTAGAACTTAGGTATACTTAGTTTTCTTTCCTGAACTAACGATTTTGACTGCTAATAGGCGTTTATCCTATGTTCCCCATAGCACGCACTGAAGGATAATATACTGTCACGTGGCCTCAGCAGTGAAGAAGGCTCCAGCAGGACTCGGAAATACGGACCTCTTTATGTGGGCAAACTTCTGCCCGGAAACTGAAAGGTCAAAGTACAAAAAATTCAAGCTGTACACTGATAGCGGCGAGAACAGCGTCGGCCGTCGATTAACTGACCATCAGTAGAACGCGTCCTTTTTATACATCATGCAATCACCAAACCTTCCAGCGTTATCGCTGGAGCTCGCGTAAGCTCTCGAATAAACGTGACTATTCGGGTCCTGCGCATAAACTTAGAATGATATCAAACAATCGCGAAGCTTCGCAAACATTGCGGCGTGGTATGCGTCGAACATATCTAACAGTTTTTGTGGGTGAAACCCAAGTAAATGAAAATAAAGCAATAAACAGGCGTGGCATTATGATAACCTCCTGGGCACTGAATGAGAGTGCACAGACTTTAGGAGTGGCCGTCGGAGCCGCAACTGTCGGTGGAGGCGAGAGACAGTTCCATGCCACCGCTTACGACACTTCATTAAACGACACTGCATAGAGAGTCATTTGACGCACGGCTCGCGAAGTGTGACGCGTAAGTCATGCTTGCTGCGTCTGTGCCGTTCTGTCGCTTTAAATATCAAATACGACACCTGCTGCTCGACTGTCTTAAGCACAACACGCACAGACAAGGAATTAGAGCAGTAATACGGCGTTTAAACATAGTGTATTACACTGAATCCATCGCGTAGTGCTACTTCAGCCGTGAAAATGACGCGCAGGTTGATTGATTGACCGACCGACCGACCGACCGATTGATTGATTGATTGATTGATTGATTGATTGATTGATTGATGAGATTGATGATGATGATTGATGATGATGATTGATGATTGATTGATTGATTGATTGATTGATTGATTGATTGATTGATTGATTGATTAAAAACATTTTTGTTCGCCATGAAACTTATACCAGCCGAAGTGGAGGGCGGCCTCTCTCGGCCTTCCTCTTGTTTCCTAAACTACCAGGTTCAGGATCACGGCTGCAACGGATAGCCTCACGTTGCACGAAAGCGAGATTGGGGGTGGTGTTACGTGGTTGAAGTGGCAAGCCTATGTTTTGTAGCACTGGTCCACGAGCTCTCCACAGTGGCTGGCAATTCGAGGGCAGTCAAAGGTGTAATTTTGCTAAGCTATGAGGATATGATCCTTCGTAGCATTAGGAGTGCGTGCTGCTCTAGTCTACAGAAAGCCAATGGTTTGGCCTCAACGTAGACGCTCATAAGAGCCCCTTCTTGACGTATGCATTCGGTATACAGCCGTGCGTGGAAAACGAAAGGAATAGACGAAGAAAAACGAAAACAAAATAACATGGTTTGCGTCAAACTACGTCGCCGCAGGCTAACACTACACTGAACAGCTCAAACACGTAGGTGTATTTTATACTCCAGCGTGGGCATAAGGAGCCATTAATGCTGTCGACGCTGCCTGCTAACACGCGTGAATTTTAACGGTAATGGCAGAAGCAAAGTGTAACCACAGATTTCTTGAGCGTTGAAATAGTTGTATCCAACACCCTTGGCGTTTCACCACAAGCGTTAAACTGCCATCACCGAGCGCACAAGCGAAAAAATGTTAGTATTACAACCCAGCACCACCAGCACTGTCGGCGGGCCTGATCACGACGGTCGTGGTGTTGCGTTGCATCAAGTATAGACGGTGATGCAAGCGACAAAACGAGTGCACATGTTCTCCCTATAAAGAGTTCATTTCACTGGCATACCGCACTCGCATGAAATGCTCTCTACTGAATATGGCGTCCTCATACTCATATCGTGGTTTTGGGACACTTATTATACTTATCATACTGGATTATGCACGCGAAGCCGAAATTAGGCCTTTTTATGTCGAGTCCTGTCTCATCATAATAGAGGGCACGCCGTTGCAAGATAACAGCCACGTCTGGCTAATGCTGCCAATTTTCACAACAGCACTTTCTTCTTCCTCCTCCCCGCAGGGGCGTCTGCGCTAGCAGGCGTTTGGTGTGTAGCGACACCACGGACCCGAGCTAACGGGGGGTTTCGACCCCCTCCCACGCCTAGCCGTGCGTGGCTTTGCCGTGTCCGGGGAAAAGGGGATCCTGGGGGTTGAGCCGACGCCGGGTTTGGACCTTTAAGGCCCCCCGGCAGAGCAACACACCCCTTTGGCCCCGGCTTCACGTAGACGGCACCCCTGGGCTGACCCACCCAGGGGAAATCAGTCGCCTTTTCCTGTCTCTCTCTCCCCTCATCTTCGTCTTTTCCTCACACTTTTCATCTGTCCTGTCCTCTCCTATCTTCTGTTTACTTCAAATTTTTCATGGCGGCAAGGGTTAACCTTGTGTGGATGACCAGTCTTGGCTCCCATATGTGGTTATAGCGGTGGCGTACAGCTGGCGCTGGCAGACTTGTCCTCGCACATTTCCTGTCGCGTCCCCTTGTTGGGCTCGGTGGTGGGTGGTTGGCACCGCCGCCGAAACATAACGCGAATGCTATGTTAAGCACATTTTTTTTCGAAATCCGATCGTAGCCTGAAAGGGTACGAACCGAAGCACCTCTCCAACTCTTTTCAAAGACACATGAACACTTTCCGAAGTACCACGTTATTCACAGTGAGCAGTCATACGAAAAAGCGAGAACGATCTCACCCTTTTGGTGGCAAGAAGCTTAACTGAAGAACTGGGACCATGGTTACAGGCATCTAAGATGGCTAGTGGCGATCTGCTCCTTGAGATCAAAGACAGAAAGCAGTATGAAAACCTCTCTCAGCTCACATCACTTGGAAGTATCCCTGTCACAGTCACCCCACATAGGTCCATGAACACTGTTCGTGGTGTCGTCTCAGATGAGGATCTGTTGAACATCTCCGAAACTGACTTCTTGACGGATGGAAACAACAAAACGTCGTCAATGTACAAAGAATAAAATAAGAAGGGACAACCAAGAGAAGGTAACCAAGCACCTAATACTAACATTCGGATCGAGCGAGCTTCCAGAAACCCTAGAAACAGGCTACAACAAAACTGAGAGTCCGTCCATACGTTCCAAACCCACGAATGTGTTTTAACTGTCAAGGTACGGCCCATAGCTCTCTAAAACATGCAAAGGACAACCCACTTGTGCCAGATGTGCCTCTAAAGACCACATGTCAGACAAATGTGAGGCTGCAGCTCACTGTGTGGACTGCGGTGATGACCACCCAGCGTACTCACGGTCCTGTGCTGTGTGGAAGAAAGAAAAAGACATTATGCATTGAAAGTGAGAGAAAACATTTCTTTCAGGAAAGCCAGAAAGAGATGCTCACCATTCCATGGCACGACTTATGCCGATGCGGCGCGTCAGGGGGCAGCGTCGCACCGGCCTCCGACACTTGCCCTGCCCGCGCTGAGCGGACCATCGGCTGTGGCACCTGCCCCAAGGCGGCAGTAGCTCAGGGGCTACTCCGCCAACTCGCGAACAGAGCCTGGCGACTCCAGGGTCATCGGGTCTCAAGGCCTCGTCTCACCAGGCGAGGCCCGAAAAACCGAACTGCCAGCTCGCGGATGCGGGCATCCAGTGCCGTCGCAAGAGCAATGAACACGGACGTCGGCACCTCAGGTGCCCTAAAGAACGGCGCGGTTCTTCCGACCCGTGCCAAGGAAACAAAACAGCTCATCAGGGGGCCGGACGGGCGGTCCTGCCTCCTGAAAGAGAAAACAATGCACGTGAACACTCCCTACTTTCTTACAGTACACACAGCAACCATTTCTATAGTTAATATGGAGCCACATATAATACAATGGAACATAAGAGGCCTTCCTAAAAAACCTCGATGATATACAGGAACTTATCCACAACCTTAGTCCAAAAGTGCTGTGTGTACAGGAGACACACTTAAAATCCAGCACCCTAATTTTCTCCGCCCTTACGCCATTTTCCGAAAGGACCGCGATGATGCTGCGGCGTCATCAGGTGGCGTAGCCATTGTAGTAGACAGAAGTGTAAGCGTGTGCACAACTAAGCTTCAAACAACCCTTGAGGCAGTTGCCATCCGAGCCGTTCTTTTAATAAACTAAGTTACTATTTGCTCACTCTACATACCACCACACTTTCAGCTCCACAACGGGACCTAGAATTATTAATCGGTGAGCTACAAGAGCCCTATTTGATTCTTGGGGCCTTTAATGCACACAGTGTCCTGTGGGAGCGACTCCCGCTGTGACGCCCGAGACGTGTTATTGAACAGCTTCTTTTCAACTCTATACTTATGTCTCTTGAACACGAATGAGCCCACGTATTTTAGCCTCGCAAACAAGTCATACTCCGCCATAGACCTTAGCATTTCATCGCCCTCGCTTTTACCTATTTAAAATGGAATGTTTTAAAACCCCTTACGGAAGTGACCATTTCCCGATCATCCTGAGTGCACCAACTGAAAACGAACCTATTCCGCAGGCGCCTCGGTGGAAGGCTGACTCAGCCGATTGGGAACTTTACCAAACCCTGACGCACCTGTCATGGGCTGACATATCTGCTCTAAGCATAGAAGACGCCGTAAAGTACTTTACAGCTTTTTTAGTTGATGCCGCTTCCAAGTGTGTTCCTGAAGCGAGCGGTGCAGGATCAAGACGCCGGGTTCCTTGGTGGAACGATGAATGCAGAAAAGCGCGAAGAAAGCAAAACAAAGCATGGGGTATGCTACGCGAATCTCCAACAGCAGAAAACCTCGAACACTTCAAGCTTGTCAAATCACAGGGAAGGAGAACGCGCCGACAAGCACGGCGAGAGAGTTGGGCAAAATTTATAACAAGTATCAACTCCTACACAGACGAGGGGAAAGTATGGAACAAGGTAAAAAGAGTTAAAGGCCAACAAACATGCTCACTGCCCCTGGTAAACACCCAAGGAGAAAGCTTGGAAGACCAAGCTAATTTTTCTGGGCGCACACTTCCTACACATATCCAGTTCATCACACTACTCTGATACATTCCACAGGTACAAAGCACAAATGGAACAACAAAGTTAGAAACGAAAATGTACAAAAAACGAAGCATATAATCAACCATTCTGCTTAGGCAGAACTTCGGGCATCACTAAACAGCTGCACTAAGTCTGCTCCTGGTTCCGATCGAGTCATATATGAGAGCTGAAACACCTGCCCTCACGAAACACAGGAAAACCCTCCTTTCCTTATACATTTTATATGGACCTCTGGAGAGATGCCCTCTACTTGGAAGGAGGCCATAGTCATTCCAATTCTAAAACAGGGAAAGGATCCATCCTGTGTTTCCAGCTACCGACCTATAGCATTAACAGTTGCCTATGCAAAGTGTTTGAGAAAATGATTAACTGCCGCTTAACACATTTCTTAGAATCAAACAAGCTGCTTGATCCATATCAGTGCGGCTTCCGAGAGGTCGATCCACCATTGACCACCTCGTACGTAATTGATCACAAATTCGCGAGGCTTTTGTCCACAGACAATTCTTTCTCTCAGGTATTCCTCGACATGGAAAAGGCAATATGACACGACGTGGGCGCGTTGGATACTGAGAGACCTCTCACACTTAGGCATACGTGGCCGATGTTAAATATAATCGAAAGTTAGTTGTCGAACCGCATATTCCGTGTTCGTGTGGGCATGCGCTGTCACGACCGTTCGTGCAGGAAACGGGCGTACCACAAGGTGGTGTGCTTAGCTGTAGCGCTTTTCATTATAAAAATGAACTCGTTTGCATCTTTCCATCCCACGAACCATGTTTTAATTGTACATATGTGGACGATATCCAGATAGCATTCAGATCATGCAATTAGCGATTTGTGAGCGGCAGGTCCAGCATTGGGCTGAACAAGGTGTCCGAAATGGGGCAGATGAGAACGGATTCCGGTTAAATCCACAAAAGAGACACCTGTGTTCTCTTCTCTAGAAATAGAGGCCCTCCACCCGAATCCTGAAATTGACCTGCATGTCAACGGCTACCTGTAGAGGCGGAGCATAAATTCTAGGATTAATACTCGACTACAAGCTCACATTTATACCACACATCAAGTATATAAAAAAGCAAATGTATAAAACAATGAATATCCTAAACCTGCTGTCACGCACTGCGTGGGTAGTGACAGGAAGTGCCTGATGAATCTCTATAGAAGCCTCATCCGCACGCGCCTCGATTACGGGGCCGTTGTTTATCACTCCGCGACACCAAGCGCATTGAAGATGCTTGATCCTGTCCACCACCTGGGCATTCGCCTTTCGACGGGTGCTTTTCGGACAAGCCCGGCAGAAAGCCTGTATGTGGAATCCAATGAGTGGTCCTCCACTTGCAGAGATCCTACAGGACTTTCGGATATTTTCTCAAGGTGAACGCGAACAACGAACACCCCTCACACTCCACTATCAATTGATCTGTCCAGTTGTGCCCTCTTTAAGAATCGTCCGGCGTGAGACTCCCTACTCACTTCGTGTGAGCGGCCTGGCTGAGGAAACTGATGTGCCACTTCTTGAACACCGTCTGATGGCTCCCGCTGTGCATCTCCCGCCGGGGCAGTGGCAGGTCTAGATTGTGATACACCTTCGAGGAAGTTACAAAGCACAGACCTATCGCACATTATCCGTAGGTACTTCCTCGTAACTGCAGCACAAGTACAGCTTAGTCCGGAATTTTTCACCGATGCTTCGAAGTCTCACGTGGTGTGTCCTCTTGCAGCTGTCGGCCCATCGTTTTCGGATGCCGGCGCTCTGCCCCGAATACAAGTATCTTTACAGCTGAGGCTTATGCGATGTGTGGCTGTTAAACACATTAAACATTCAAAACTACAAAATGCAGTTATATACACTGACTCCCTAACGCGTCGTAAAGGCTTTGAAACATTGAAAAGACATAAAAATCCTGTCCTAGTCTCACTTTTCTCACTGTTATGCACTGTCTATGCACTCGGACAGCACGTCGTGGTGTGCTGGGTGCCAGGGCACCGCGAGATTCAAGGAAACGTGTTGACGGACCAATTAGCTGCATCCGCCCACGACAACGCTGCCCGATACATCTATAGCTGTCCCTGTTCTAGACCTAAAACGGTTCCTAAAACGAAAGCTCAGAGCTTACTGGCAACGCTTATGGGACACTGAAACACAAATTAAATTGCACTTGGTGAAGCCACACCTAGGACACTGGCACCCATATCAAAAACACGTCGTACAGATGTCACATTTTGCAGACTTAGAATAGGACACACACACAGCACACACGCACACCTTCTCTTCGGTGGCGACCCACCGAGGTGCGATAGATGTGGTGTGGCCACTAACTGTGGCTGCACATACTCGTACAATGCTCATGACTGGAGGTCTTACAGGAAAAAAACACTTTGCGTTATTATACCAACAACGCAATACCACTTCATCCATCAATGCTAATAGGAAATGAACCTCTTTTCCAACATGGGCTCTATTAGAATTTCTAAAATATGTAGGAACTTTTAACGTTATATGCCCAGGGACTCCGTAGCACGGCCTCTCAGCAGAGGTTGCTGCTGCGGTATGTAAAATTGAGAAAGCACTGACCTCCCAGCCCTTGGAGTCAAGGGTATCGACGAGGTAGCAGTGCTAATGCCACGCTTTGTCACTTTATTACCATGATCGCTTATCACTCATCTTAATCACGCATGTTTCACGTCACTTTCATAATTTTAACGATTATATATTTTTACGCACCTTTAGTGCGCAGAATTTGGGCCCTTATACAGCCCTAAACACCATCACTGATCACATCGTCTGTCCTATGACCTGGCGCTCTTTGGCCATCATTGGCCCTTGCGCCATTAAATACATATATCATCATCATCATTCTTCCTCCTAGACAACGCAGTGGTCGCGCGTAGCTGTGCTGAGCCAATGTGGAGAGCTTGTGTCAAGTATTAAGATAGGGAAAGAAGGAATAGCTAGAGAACAGCGGCAATATTAACCTGACGCCTATAGAAGGCCACAGTAGGCAAACCTGGAGCCTTCCCAGAGCACATAAGGCATACTGTGCCTACAGGTACTGGCATTAAGAGACAGCACGAAAATGAAGTTGTTCAAACTAAAATAAAAGCAGCGCAAAATACAGAGAGACTAAATATTAACGACGGACATTATCAGAGACTTCTTCGCTGTCTTTGGAACATTTCTTTATCATTGTGTTGTGATATGTGCCATATAAGTGTGTTTTGCATATGTGTGCCCGAGTGTTCTATTTTACAATGAACTGCCTTGTATGTTTTCTTTAAGATATGTGTTCAAGTTTCACCTCAAGGGCTAAGGAGTAGCCGGCGCCAAAATTGTGCGCCAACATCTCCTTATATATCATATCAATAAAAAAAAAAGGGAATAAGACGACGGTATTAGGTTCGTATATTCACTCATTCTCCTCCTCCAGTCGGCTCTCCTAACTTGATTCGTCAGCCTCCGGGGAAAAAAAGACAATGTGGCGCTTATTTACCATAACAACACGTGCCCGCTCCTCACTGCGGAAGCACGTCTAGGCCCCTTTTCTTTTCGACGAAAACACAAATATCACGAACCACATAACAAGGGGATGGCCAGCGCCGCAAGAAGTCTTATCACTGATCGCAACGTGCCGCTACTTACCACGCACCCTGTGCGGCTAGCTATGGCTGTACATGTAGCGTTTGTTTAGCTCGCAGCACGAAATAAACAGCTTTGCTAGCGTTATTCGTCCAGCCCATACTGCTGTACAGCGAGAGTTTACGAAGCGTGTCAGTTATGCTCCGCGTAACTTTTACCGTTCACCTAGCATTTTGTTCGCTTATTTTTGCATTAACACGTCACTCCCAGCTCGTCCCATACGCCTCTAGAGAGATAGCGCTAACCGTAATGCGAGCTATTGCGTTACGTGTTTACAGGCACTGCTGTAGACCAGCGCACGACGACCATCACAGAAGCGGCACGTACGATAGGCCGACGTTATTCTGGAAGCGAGACCTCGTACAGCGAAGCCATTACCTGTCGCCACAGGCGAAGAGAAGCTGCTCGAGGAGGGTCAGCAGAGTAAAAGTAACAAGGCGCGAAGTCGCTACCTGTTAGCAAGAGCTCGCTCAATCAAGTAAAGAGAAATAATTTAACGAGTCCAGCACTGAAGTAAAACGGCCCACACACTCGCGGGGTTTCGTTTAGGAGCATTCAAAAAATGAAATAATGCGGATATGAGAAAGAGGAGAGAAAAAAAAAAAACACGAAAAATAAGAAGACATTGCCACCTGGCCGTCTTATTACTAACGTTCTGCTCGTACATTTTTTTCTTTATTTCACTTTTTTTTCGCGCAATGAGTGAAAATGATTGAAAACTGTGCCGGCGGCGAACGAGAATTCAATTCCACGGAGTCCGCGCGCTCCGTTTTTGGGCCCCTTCCCGGAACACAAACAGAATGGCGAGCGCGAACTTGTGAAGTTCAATTTTCGCGACGCGAGAAGAAAACTTCGAGTATTTTTCTTCATTCGCGCGCCCCTCGCTTTCTGTCCTCGCTATCTTCTGCTCTTGCTCCCAACAAGTCAGGGGATGGTGGGACGCAGCCTTGTCCATTTGTACCCTGACGTCCTTTGCCAAGTCCGCGCACTTTACGGTTTGATCACGCTCGCACCCAGCTTAGCCCAATATTTCAACCTCCCACTCCACCCACTTTGCCTTGAACGCATTCGTTTTGCTTTCCTCGCTACGTCCCCTCGAAGTGCGAGAAATCTCAGGTGCGCGATGCAAATATTGAAGACGCGCCCGACAGCCCTTCGCAGTACCCTTGCGATGTCCATTCCGAGTGCTACTGAACAACTGGACTGGAGGACATTTTCTGTAGCCAAGATTCTAGGACCATGGACAATGTGAGTCGAAGGCGCAGGAGGTAACAAAAGCTTTGCTGACGTACTTAAAGTCAACAGGTCTGTGCGACTACCAGTAGACTTGGTGTGGCTCCCGATTTTGTCAATATCTCTTTCTTCTGTCTCGCTTTTCGACCCTTTATTCCTTTTCTCAGTGCAGGGTAGCAAACCAGATGCGCGTCTCGTTAACGCCCTGCCTTTCCGTGCTTGCTCACTCGCTCACTCACTCATCACCACTCACTCACCTCACACTCACTCACTCACTCACTCACTCACTCACTCACTCACTCACTCACTCACTCACATCACTCACTCACCTCACTCACTCACTCACCTCACTCACTCACATCACTCACTCACTCACTCCTCACTCTCTCACGCACGCGCCCATTAAAGAAACAAGACGGTCAGTGGGCAAACTTCCTTTCAATATTGCAGTTCTTCGCAACAACAGCAACAGGCCCGAATCGCGTGAACAAGCAGCACGACAGAGTGACAGCACCGAGCGCTTCCACCTCGTTGTACGCTAGAGCGTATACGTGTCAACACACAGTCTCGTTGATGCGTATTCATCAGATCAACTCGATACCTCAGGTCTCCCGCGGCCTTCAATCTTTCGTAATACGGACTATTTGTGTAAACGTACAGTGCAGTCGCGTACGACTCAACAGCCTATCTGTCCGCGAGACGCGATACGCGGCCCTGCATGAATAGGGCTCCGTCGGCGCCTCGATGTACCCGACCACGCAAACGGACATTTAGCATCGATTTTGCAATCCATCGTTCGGGCCCTGCCTAGATAACCAATGCACCGCTTCACGTGCTGAAGACTTCCCTTCGCGCAGGCAATGTACGCGTTCTATGGCGATTCCGAGACCACTGTCATGACCCCCCCCCCCTTGTGTTGCATGCACCAGAGCCAGCGCTGTCGTGGAAAATCCTTCCTTTCTTTGTCTGAATGCAGAGAGTGATTGCCATGAATTGATACCAGTTCTGTGGAAACCCGCGTGATACTGCTAAGTTCGCGAAAAGGAAAGATTGTAATCACTCGTTGTCACGTTTAGACTAGGATGAATATTGTCTCAATTAGGAAGGAACCTCGGCCGGTCTAAAACTTTGCCATCTAGGAGCCTTCATTGTGATAAATCGACACGGCACATATATATATATAATATATATATATAATATAATATATACACACACACTTATACATATATAGTTGAAGGAGTGGTTTCCTTTGGTTGCCGTAGAAGTATAAGTATGAGAGGTTGGCACTTCAAGAAACTTCATTTATTACGTCGACGTTTCGGTCAGAGCCTGACCTTTCTCAAGGTCAGACTCTGACCGAAACGTCGACGTAATAAATGAAGTTTTCTTGAAGTGCCACCTATATATATATATATATATATATTATATATATAATATATATCTATATATATATATATATATATTATATATATATATATATATCCCATTTACAGCTATACGGCAAGCTGTAAAAAGGGTCGCTTTTTTTTAATGTACCTTCGTTCGAGTGCATTGTTCCCTCAACGGGAAACAAAGCTGAACAGTACATGAACTAAAGTCCATGTACAATACCGTTTATAGTCGTCTTGCAGCGTCTGCATTACAACTCCATGCCTGAAAATGTCCACACATTACACTAAATGCAAAGCATTTCTTAGCGAACCAAAGCCACTTGGACCGTTCCTATCTATCTATCTATCTATCTATCTATCTATCTATCTATCTATCTAGCTATCTATCTATCTATCTATCTATCTATCTATCTATCTATCTATCATCTATCTATCTATCTATCGATCATCTATCTATCTATCTATCTATCTATCTATCTATCTATCTATCTACTATCTACTCTCTATCTATCTATCTAGCTATCTATCTATCTATCTATCTATCTATCTATCTATCTATCTATCTATCTATCTATCTAGCCGCCTACGTCTAGGAGTGATCGCCTCCTTAACTTGGTGTCGACTAAAATTGGCAAGGGAGGGTAAGGCGGTTTGACGAATACCCGTAAACCACTTGCCGTGGTATGCGGGTATGCGCCAGAGGCGATCGACAGTTTATATCTACCCAGGAACGGCGAAGCGAACGGCGAAAACGAAGCGATCGCGACAAAAAAAAAAAACAGAAAGAAAAACCTCGACAGCATAATAAATGCTCTCTCCAAATTAGTACCTTCGCGCCATCCGGCCGCCATTGCATAAGAAGAATTTCTTGGAAACCTCGATCTCGCCCTTTATTCGGAGAATACTCTGAACAATACAATAAAAGGTATTTCATGCTTTCGCTCTCCAGTAAAAAAAAATACGAAAAAAATCGGGGAAATAATACGTAGTCTGCATGCTAACAGGCGTTTTCAAAACTAAGCCTCGCGAGCACCTATGAGGTTGCTCAACAGCGCAAAGCCAGTGGCGAAACATGTTAAGGCGGCGTTCGTTGAGTGATAGCGGGAAAATAAAAAAGAATGACCATAAAGTAGAATCCTGGAGAGAGGGCTTTTGCGAATACCGGCTCCGGACAAAAGTTCCCAGAATTTGAACGGAACAAAAAACAAGAAAGCACGGAAATCACTCGTCTCCGACGCACGCACGCGAGAAAAAAAAAATACAATAAAATAAACTTTTTTGAACTATTAAAAACTAGAGCACAAAGCCGCAAACTGCAAAGCCGCGGTAGGATGCCTGCATTCGACAGCTGCAGCTTCGGCTGCGGCTTCGGCCGATGCGCGTACGCCCAGCCGTTGTTGCTCCCGGTTGGGTCGTCACAATACGCGCTCACGCACAACGCTCTCCGCTACCGGTGTTCTTGCTGGCGCTTGCTTGCTTGCTTGCTTGTGGCTGTTTGGCGCGTTTCTCCGCACACCAGCGGTGGCGAGAGTCCAATTTCAGGATCCGGCGGGATCCCGCGCTTGCTTTCAAGCCTCCCCAATCTATATCACTTTCTTTGTACCCGAATACGCGAGCTGCGAGTTAAAAAAGGAGAGGTAAAAGAAATGAGAAAGAAGAAACGAAATAGGACCGGTTGGAAGATAACGAAGAATGCGAGAATAAACGATTCTTGTTGGGCTGCTAGAGACGCGCAACCAGGATCGCCTGGGCTGCGTGGAATGCGCCTCGACTGCCTCTGCAGCATCGGTTTGCATGAAGATGCCGCCAATGCCTGGACTAGCTTTCTTCTTCGAGCACTATTGTATGAAAGAGAGAGAGAGAGAGAAAGAGAGGCGTAGTGGCGTGTCTTTATTCCCAACTTTTCTTGCGTTTCTCAGTTTAGTTTAGCGGTTCGCGCATGCGCGAGACTCAAATGCGGTGAGACGTATCCCGAGACCACCCGGGCGGCCACACGCAACCCAACCAACTCGCAGTGTCGCCGACGCTTGGTCCGCTGGGAAATGGGAGAGGAAGGAAGGAAAACTGGTAGCGCTCCGTGCGGTGTTTTGTTAGTTTTTCGCAATAGTGTTTCCGAGGCCTGAGACTACGCGCCTAAACCGTGGCTCGAGCCCCCCCCCCCCTCTTTCCCCCTTTCCCCGAACCACTTTCGGCGTTCACTGACTTCGAGATCTGCTCTTCTTACGCGAGCGTCCGACCGCGCGTCTCGCGGCTTCGGATGACGCTGTGGTTATTATTGTTTTGCTTTTACGGAGGCCAGCACGCCCTTTCCTATTGCCTCCGCTGCTATTGTGCGCCTCGGCCGTGCTTCTGCCGTTATTCCTTGTCTGTTTCTTGCGTTTACTCTTCGTTTGTTGTTGCTTACTTGAGTCTCGTCGTTTCTCGCACAGCCACCATCTGCTAGGTGCCGGCGAAATAAAAAAGAGAAACTACTCCACTTCTCGGCGGCGGTGAGGGCTCTCTGAAAGCAGTGGAAAATGGCGAATATCTATGCAAATTGAAACGGTTTTTCAAGCTGGAGGTTTATCCCGTTGCGCGAATAGCACGGAAATAGGGCTTCTGGGGCCGAGACCTTCTGGTTCTTTTGTCCCAGAATTTCAAGCGGTCTTTATTTAGATCCACATTTTCTTTCTGTGCAACTTCTCCGCAACTGTTGCAGTATTACGGTGGGCCTAAAGGCGCGCGAAACGTTCTTTGGTTTTTTTTTGTTTTCGTTGTTTATCTCCCGCTTGTGTGTGCTTGTCTCTCCCCCTATGCGAATAGCCGTTGAAGTTCTCTTTGCTAGAGGCGCTGCCAGCTGCTTCTGAAAACAGCAGCGTGGCCGTAAAGCGATGTCCTTGCGTGCGTACGCCGAATACCTGAGAGATTGTTTGCGCGAGAGAACTGGAGAGGCCTTTGTTTCCGCGCAGTGTGATGTAGGATGGACTTCTCGGAGAACTCTGCCTCGAATTTCAAAAACACCACGCGCGAGTGGGACTCCGCTCACGCGCGTTATTATAAAATCGCGCTTGCGTAAACCCGACTATATGTACACAACGCAGTGTCGAAAAGATAGTACGTGCTACTGCGCTCAATGCCGCTTCTGCCGCCTTCCTGCACACTGCAGACACTTCCTTGGCTTTCTTACGCACGGAAAAGCTTAATGGCAGCAGTGTTCAGCTGCTAAACACAACGTCGCCGGTGCAAGTCCTGCCTTCGGCGGCCACATTCTAACAACGTCGAAGTGTGATTCACGCTTACATTTGAGTCAAGCGCGCTGCCAAGTTTCAAAAGTATGTTTTAATTTTCCAGGTCAAGCATTTCGGTCATCTCGGCCTTTGGGCTGAAATATAGTTGTATGCAACGACTGTGATAGCGAAAGAGAGAGAGAGGCACAGCTAGGTTGGAAAGAGACATGCTGGTGTGGAGAGGAGGAAAGGAAGGGAGTGAAAAATGAGATGCGAAAGGTGGGTAGGTAAAATGGAAGGTAAATATTGCCACACACGCTCCTTTTTTGCTGTTTTCTATTACCGGCCCATTGCGCGTGTAGCTGTTGACTTGCGCAAACCGCGCCAGAATGTCTGGGAACGTTCGAGATAGTTTTGGGATCATCTGTTGGGCTTGAGCGCGCAAACGCGAACAGCTGAGTTTATTCTGAAACTAACGCGGCCATCGGCGATAAGGCTCGAATGTTCGATGCCGCATGCATAAATGCCGACGCGCCTTGCCGCGGATCAGTTTATCGACGGCTGACGCTTTGTGCGCCGCTATCAGTGTATACAATGTGTATTACTGTAGTTTGACTTTCCTTTTCCCGGCCACAAGTTCGGGCAAATAAAGAGTTCCATCTTGGACACGCCGACTGCTGCCTTCGTCGACGTCACGACCCCCGTGACAATATCTACTGTATTAACCTGTATTGGTAGTGAGTAAGGCGGGACAAAATAAAGAAAATAAAGTAGGAAACAAAAGCTGAGGAAAAGAATCGGGAGCCTTCAATACAACGGCTCTCATAGCTATCGTCGGTGTTGCATATGGACGTTAAACCCACTCAATCAATAATCAATCGTGTGTTGATTATCTCGCCTTCCCTGAAAGGTTGACTAAAGCGTGGTCCTCACTGTAAGCTATACCGGCCGACTACCAATGCACTTTAAATTTAAAGTAGTATGGCATTTTAAATGTCCTAATTGATTATTTTATATCTAAACATGCATACAGTACGTGGACAAAGGAAAATAAGGGAGGTAATTCAATGGCAACCGCCACTGCGATAGCACAAAGGAATTCCTACGCTTAGACGAGTCATGGATTGGCCTTATGAAACACCGGAAACAAGCACTGCAAGAAGCTCACCATGACGCTCTGCAAGCTACAAGCAAAGAAAAAAACAAACCTATGTACGTCCCTCCTCCAAAATAGCTATGTGGCTGTAACCGACGGGCGCATGCGTACAAGTACGAACAAACTCCGCATATTGCGCACAATGCCTTCGCTGCGCGCAAAAGTCACCAAAGTGTCACCGGTCACAACAATAGATCTCGGATTCTGGCAAATTATATCGAGAAACCCGCCATCAAGTCCTGAATTCGTAATTGTGCTCACAGTTGGTGTGTGTGTGTGTGTGTGTGTGTGGTGTGTTGGTGTGTGTGTGTGTGTGTGTGTGTGGTGTGTGTGTGGGTGTGTGCGCGTGTGCGCGTGTGTGCGTGTGTGTGTTGTGTGTGCGTGTGCGTGTGCGTGTGTTGCGTGTGTGTGTGTGTGTGTGTGTGTGTGTGGTGTGGTGTGTGTGTTGTGTGTGTGTGTGTGTGTGGTGACAGTGCTATCCGCCACCGCAACTCTCCAGTCGGTTCTGTACTTTCAGAAAATACACTAGCGCTTTAAGCGCAGTTCAGGACGACGACGGCTGGAAGCAGTGTCCAAGAAAGAACTCTGGCTTTCTACGCTCCTCCCTGCGCTCACCCTGCCCCCCCACTGCAGAGCATCGAAAGCGCACTGTTAACCTGGTTAACCTCTCTGCCGTTTCTCTGCTTTCTAACTCCTTTTTCTCTGTCTCAATCCGCGCTAACAAGCGCTGGTATTAGAGCTAACTGCACCGCTTTATAGACATTACTTGAAATAAAAGAGCGCAGAAGACAGAGGACCAGTAAAATAAGGACAAGACACATCACTGTTTCGTGTCCTTCCTTCATTGGTCCTCTGTCTTTTACGCTGTTTAATTTCTAGGGTGTCGTACCAAATCGCCCAGCATACGCTTTAGCTTCACGAATGTTACGTGATCGATAAAACCTGACACCCGGACTTTTCTGCGCCTTTCTCCATTTCTTTTGCAATGTAAGCATCCGCGTCTCGGCTGCTTTTCATCGCGAAACGAGATACGCTGATCGGACCACCACCCGCCCGCCGCGAGAGGCGGCGCGGGAGCTGCGCTTAATCAAGGCAGGAGAATAAACAAGGCGAGGCGGCGTTCTTAACGACGCCTGATCGCGGAGAGAATGAAAGAATGCGGAGCCGGTTGTTAGCGGTCGCGAAGATGTGGGCGCTCGTGCGCGGGAGGGCTTCCTTTTATAATGAAGGAGCGTTTTAAAGGGCAAAGAAACTGCGCGTTCGGCAGAGAAGGCGACGTTAGGGAAGCGAGTGGGGTTGGATCGAATGCTTTAAAAAGAGTTTCTTTGCGCGCAACAAACCGATGACTTGGCGTTGTGTTTTGCTGCAGCGCGAGATGGAGTATCGTTCGGTGCTCAGCTGTGCGCCTTGACCGAAAATAGCTTATGTGCGCTGTATAGCGGCACGTTTCTTCTGGGCTCGCACACGTGGTGCTTCGAGCATCGCTGCGCGTAGCGTCGCCGACGCTATAGCGTTAGGTGAGAACGCGGGCCCCCTCGCTGCCGGGGGCCGGCTAATTACCTGATTAGCATAATGGCCACTTTTCCATCGCGCCGAAACACGCGCCGACGCCCGCGGCAGCGATCTCAGCATTTTGTCATTATGAATATTTTCGTTTTCGTCGTTCAGGCTCGCTCCTACACCGCCGACGTCATTGTTGCTGGCGAGCGCCGGAGAGCAGCGTTAGGCGGTTGCCGTGACTGCCTGCTTGGTTTTGTGCGCGTGTGTTAGGGTAACAGCTAAGTGTAGCCCCTGTGTACGCTTCGCTTTTGTTTATCGAAAAACGCAAAGAAAAAAGAGTTGTGCACACTGTGCTGCGCTTGTTGTGGCAGACCATCCTAAGAGAGCTTTCTTTTTTGTTGTTGTTGTTGTTGCCTCGGGGCTAAAATTGTTAGAACGGCCGTGGAAAACCTCTCTTCCGGCAACTATAGTAAACGGATGCATGCGCCTTGCGGGTAGGAAAGCCGTTAATCAAGCTCTCGGCGCCGCGCGCGACGGTGCGAGCGTTGTGTGGAAGCCGAGGAACGCGACGACATTTTGTAAAAGTTTCCTGGGTAGTTAAATGCGGCAGGAGCTGGGGGAGCCTCAATGCGACGTAAGCATCGTCAGCCTTTTTCCTCGAACTTCGCGCCGTCCTGGCAAAGCGCTTTGGTAATCGAGTGATATTGATTCCATGACAAAAAAAAATCTTGGAGGACGATAGTGTTATCGGGCCCACTTCGCGTTGCCTTCTCATTGGCTTGCCGTGCTTCGCTTCTCGTTGGACACCTCAACCGTGCTGTCAGTCTGTCCGCGTGACATCGGTCATTGTAAAATTCTCCTAGGGCGCTTACTGCAATTACGTATACGAAGTACCCACTACGCGTTCGTAAGGCAATACTACATATCTGTAGCTGCCATTGGCAATACTACATATCTGTAGCTGCCATACTACATATCTGTAGTTCCACATTGTTGATGACATTGATGAATTATAGCACAGCCCTTTGTATTGGATTGGAAGCTTTCAAGCACCCGCTTGCTAAGCAATTCACGTGGCGTGACGCATCGTTCGAGTCTACGCTTCTGCCACGCAATATTACACTTAACCAGAATCCTCGCTCGACAAGAAAACTGTATACAGGGTCAGAAGCAGTCTCAAGAACAGGCGTGGCTGTGCGGTAGAGTACCCGACTGCCAAGCTGATTGCTGGGTTCGATCCCCAGTCGAACCGTGATATTTATTATTTGCATCCATCGGGATCTTCCACTCACGGACAACGTCGCCGACACCGACATTGTATTTTCCGCGACACGGGCTCGTTAACGCGGTCGCGTTGAGACAGACATATGCGTGCGTAGGGTTCCTCATCAAAGGGGGGGGGGGGCGTGGGCGTGGGCAGTATTGTACTGCTATTAGCGATACTCATTTATTATACAGTTAACACGCCTCTGCACTATACAATCACAAGCAGCATTAAGCGCGAAATACACTGTGCGATTTTGGATGCGATGCGCCGATCTCCGCCTTCATTACACACAATCTTTTGCTTTCGCCCTGCAACTCAAACCGCAAGCGGAAATCGTCAACAACGTAGAGTACGATACCACGTCACTCCAAGACAAATAAAAAAACAACAGAGAGTGAGAGAAAGAAAGAAAGAAGGCATTCCAAAAGGGGTGTTTTCTTCGAAAAATATCGAAGGAGAAAGAAGCTAGAAGTACTGGGCGGTGCAAAGGTTACAAGGCGAACATTAAGCAGTAGTGGAGAAAACAAGTAACAGACGCATGCATTAACGACGCCTACAACAACCGACAACACGGGCAGCTTTCAGCCTTCGGGTGAGATTAGCTTCCGCTTCACGACAAAAGGCCGCGTCGTCGTTAAAGCACCCTCCCGGGAAAAAGCCCAGCCTGTATTATAGGGCGGTCGGGCGCGTGGGCGTGCTTTCCTTGCCCTCCTTTGCGCGGCAGTGTTATATTCTTCGCGCGCTTATACGAGGTAGTGGCTGGACGCACCGCGGAGCGCCCGTCGCTCAAAAGAACCCCACGTGCGCTATAAAGCGGTCGCGCGACCGCGCTGACGATGAACGATTTGGCAATGCACGAGGGCAGATCGATCCTGGAGTGAAGGTCGTGCCACGATGAAACTGCGCCATTTACGGTGACGGCGCGGATAACGACACCAGCAACAGGGCTCTAGAATGGGATGGTCGTAGACTTTCGGAGGTCTATATAGTCGAAACGACAGCTTGCCGCGGCTTAACCATCGGCAGCGATGCGCGTGGCCGCGGTTAACGGCCGGGCGGCGAGACCGCGCGGGATTGCGGTTTGCCTGATAACGGACTAAGCGGCGCACGCTTCCACCGGGGCATCAATTGGGGCCGTGCTTCTACAGCCACTGTTTATGTACGGGACAGCGTATACCGGGACTAGGGTGGGTTCTTAGCGACGCTAATAAAAGGTGCGGTCCGAAACCGTTGCTCCAACAACAGCCGCTCGGCGAGTGCACCGCCAGTGCCTGATGCGGCGACTGGCTTTCAAGCTTATTCTCCTTTCACGAAGGTATGTTTTTTTTTTTTTCCTCTAAGAGCGCCGGCTTATTTAGCAGGATAGCCTCCACTCGGCTCTCTAGAGTAAGAGCTGGCGTCAAGAGCAAGAGCAGCGGGGTTTTAGGCCCACTCGCCTAAGTCTCTCATTTCACCGCTAAGCACTTTGAAGCATAACGAGCCTTATTTGTGCAGTTTTACAGAGAGAACGAGCTTGCAGTGTTCTTTTTGGTCTTCTTTCTTTATCTACGTCCTCAAGCGTTTACACTCAGCGACAGTGCTCATCGCACAAATCATGCATTTATAGCAAAATTCGGACGCTCACCCAAAAAGAGGAAAAAATGTTTGAATCCTTCCTTGCGAAACACTGCCAGTGAGTTGGCATGCCTAAAATTCTTATCTCACTGGCAGTGGAGGTGAAAGCGGTAATCAAATGAAATGTTCCCGAATATCACTTCTCTTAATTCCGGTATACAAAGCTCTGCGCAAAATAGATGCTCACGGTTGGATGTAGGCGCTCAACTTCAAAGCAGGCTGATCCTGCCTCTGGTTCTGCCCTGGTTGGTGAGCAAGAGTGCTCAGCATCTCTTGCGGGCATGATAGCTAGGAGCGGGAACTTTAACTCAATCCTACAGCCAGTTCTTTGCGACAAACTTCCAGCGTTTAAAGTTGTCCTAACGTGTTAACGTTTTATTGCTGTTTCTTCAGACTTTCGCAACCCGCTCAACTTGCCCATATTAAATGGAAAACAGCCATTCGAATTCACAACATGAGCACAAAGCTGTCTCGTGCACACTCAATTCATGGCCATATTTGAGTGTTTGCCCAGTTTTTTGGCCTTTCTAGAGTAGAGTAAGTCCCCGCGTATAAGCTAAATAGTTTTCTCTGAAAGAGAGAAAAACCACGCGAAAGTGGTTACCTACGAAACGTTTGCGCCGGACTGAAACCCATTCCGCCGAAGGTCTCCCAATTCTTGCTGCTATTTTTGGGCCTTCTATAGGGCCTCTTCGTATGCCTGTCGCCGGGACATAGTCGTCGCTAGTTCAGACCCTTCGCGATAGAACCAATTAGAGGGATGGGGAAACATTTGGCCACTTTCTCAGAGCTAGGAGTGGCACCGACGCTACGGCCTCTTTTATGTCGCCATTGGCCGAAGCATAAAGGGGCGCGGGCCTTTGTCGAGTCATCCAAGGGCTCAGGTGGCGTGGTGGCAAACGCGACGTTGCCGCAATGGGTTCAGATCGAGGGAACTTGCTTTCCCTTGTTTGCTCTAACGCGCGCCAAAAATTAAAAAAAAAGAAAGAAAAAAGTGGGCGGCACGTTAACGCCGGTGTATAGCTGTTGCGCCACATGACGGTCGAACAGAGGAAGCGCGCACAACCTACAGCTGTCCACTCTATTCTCTGGCGCTCGCTGCTGACTTGTTTGGAGTTCGTGTTTGCCCGTCTCAAGTTGCTCCCTTTTGCACCACGACTATAGGCGAGCTCTCCGTTTTTGTAGCTACCCTATATCTCTCTCGTGTTCCTTTTAGTCCACATATAAAGTGGTTAAGTTCTTTCCTTTTTTTCGCACTATGCGGCCATCGGAGACGACGTCTAAGCGCAGCTTTCAGCTTTTGATGTCTTCGTGGGAAAAAAAAAAGAGATACTTGGGTGGTACTTATCTTTGAGACAAACAAAAAAGGCTGTCACCTGGCCACCAATAAACGTCTACCCGTTGCGACATTCTTTTTACCTAGGTCGAACAGCGTGAGCTACTTGGAGAAGGTGTTATGGTTCTTCTGGTCCTCGAAGTTGCAGGAGCCATCTAACCGAACTTTGTGCGTTTGCAACACAGCGAGAGAGAGAGAGAGAAAGAGAGAGAGAGAGAGGCGTTTTGTATAACCTCCTTAACACTGTCTGGCCGGTAATCGAACTGTATCTACACAAAAGAAATTACACAATAACAGTATCTACACAACAGAAAGGCGTAGCGTCGACTAGAGGTAAACAATTTTCGATATTGCCCAGGTGCGCGAAGATGCAGCACGTACTTGAATGGCCTTCGGGTGCCTTAAGTTACTCGTGCAGTGTGCAGCCAGTACTAAATTAAGGCCAACAGGAAAACATTGGAAGGGTAAAATAGCAGGCCGGAAAGGGGGATGCAAACAGGAGCAGCAATATACAGCTACATAGTCGCAATCATTGACAGCTGAACATATGCCATTAAAACTTTTTTCTGGACGCCTTGGTTCACGACACTGGAGCAGAATACCGAGTGGCTCAGGTTGAGCCACTGTCACATCCGCATAGCATTCGATACTTGTACTGTTGTTTCGAAACAGAACAGAGCAGTCCCTGAAAACACCAGGCGTCGGCCAGTCGACACAGCTGGCGTAATAGTAGCGAAGACAGCAGGCCGAAGCTGAAAAAGTCCTCGCAAATAAAAAGCTGTGTGACTTTTGTCCTGGATTATCGCGGTGCGTACGACATCGCAGCGGCCGCTGTATCACTGCCTCCATACTCCCTGAACACTCCCCCGTAGTTTTCTTTTTTTTTTTTTCGGGAATGAAACTGAATACCTTAGCTAGAAGTTTGTCCCGTCTGCTAATTCATATGGTTTCCGTTCAGCAAATTTCCATGCGATCCCCACTGGGTCCCGAGAGGATCACCTTTCACGAGAACAGGACGTATCGTTAAGACTGAGAGGGCACGTCTCCTGTGTAAAGCCGAACAGCGCTGAGCAAACTTTCTTTCTTCTTTTTTGTGCCTTTCTGTCGTGCCTCTTCCGGATAGCGAGAGCAGAGCTCGACTGGAAGGGGCGCCGCGCGTGGTTCCTAACGATGCTTTGATTGCCCGCGGGGGAGGTCGTGGTCGCCAGCGCCAAGCATCGATCTTGTCTCCGATTCTCGTCGTCGTCCTGCTGCCATTTCTGGTGTGCGGGTTTTTCACCCTCAACTCGCGCTGCATGCCGTAGGCACCGGGAAAAGGGGCGCCCCACTCGCTCGTCATGCGTTCGAAGTCCACGGATACCACCACTAGCGAACCGGCTTGACTCGAGACCATTTCACGAGTACAGGAAATTTAGAATTTTGGTCAGTAAACAAGGAATTTTGCCGTGGGAGAGTAAATAACAAATGTTGCCATGGAGGTTCTTTTTTTTTTTTTCGGAGGGTGACCGGGGAGGGGGGGGTATATTTAATAAAGCAAAGCGAGCTTTTAGCCAACTCGCAGGAAATGAAGTTATCGCACAGGCACCTTTAGCATATCGCTAATGCGCTATCTGATTTCCTCATTTTCCTGGCTACCATACGGGGCGGCAAACTGTTTCAATGGAAACCTCTGGACTACCAACTTCATACAGTAAGAACAGATACAAAGATAGGTAAATAATGCAACCGCATACACGTGAAACTTCGGTGCATAATAACAACGACTTTTGAGCACAAACATGCACGCTTGTCTTTGTCATTGTTTTCATGCTTTCATTGAAAACTCCGGCACGCCTTCATTAGGCTTCCACAAAGTGCTTCCAGAGATGTAGTTCCGAGCCTGTTCACTGTGAAACAACCCATGGAGTGGAACCAAATGCATACGTTACTTATTGCAAAGGCTGATAGATCTTCCGCACGAGCTACTGGAAATCCGCGAGCATACTGTTCACCTCGCTTCAATGCGCAGTGTCAAGAGGCTTAGTGTTCCCGGATGAAAGCTAAAGGCGCGGCGGATCACAGCAGACGTTGTCGTGGGTAGCGGTCGACTACCGTTCGTTGAGTTTAAGCTTTATGTGTTAAAAGATCACCAGTGTCGGTGTACTGCTATTGTTGTCAAAGCCTGCTTGCTTGACCTTCTTGCGCACTAAGCTCGGTGGCACTCCACTTAAGCTGAGCCTCATATGGTATAAAAACACTCGACAAATGTTGATAAAGTACGATAAGTGCTATTTTCGTGCGGTTATCGCGCACGGCACCAGAAAGGAACTAATTCGGCGTGTCAGCAGGAGAGCGATTCTGTGTACTCTAACAGTTCCGATGAATTGACTTGGCGGCTTCCAGTCATTTCGACGCCAACCGACCAGTGGAAAACCACTCTTCCCCTACGTGAAAAGTTGTCGTGCAAACCAGTAAAAAAAATTAAATTAACAATACCAACTACAAACGAACAAGTCGCTTTCCTCGTTTACTAGTAGACAATCAACCGCAAACTGTGAGCACAGTGGCTTCATTACTGATGGCGGTGGTTTTACCATGATCCTCTAGAAAGTTCCTAAAGCGCCGCAACCACCACACTTAATATAAAATACCAGGGAAAGGGGATATCACGCTTTCGATGCTAGAACATTTTCTAGAAACCGATGGGGACGCAGCCTTTACCTCAAGAGCTGGTTGCACGTGTGCATTGTAAACGTGACAACAGCAAAAAGTCGCCGCCCAAATACTCCGATGATTATGTTAGTCAGCGAAGCTGAAACTGTGACTTCCGCGTTCACCACTGGGTTAATCCAGACTGTTCATTAAAGTATTTCTCAGTTATTAGTACGTCTCGCCGGTAATCTTAATTGGTGTCTGCCGCCCGTGTGCTCCCTTCATTTTAGTGAACCAATGGGGAGCAGTGGTATTTGCCCAATTCCTGTGGCGCATACGCCCTAGGAGTTTTTGCGCACATATGATGAACTAATTTTAACGCGATAGCGTTTCAGCACTGGTCCTGTTGTACGTGTGTCTTTCGTCTCGTCTTTCGTGCTGGTTAACTTCGCAAAATGTCGCACCAACTTGCCCCAGACCAAAGCACTCCTAAGCGTTAAAGAGCTCGTTTTCGCAGAAATTCCGGTGTTGGCGTCGGCGTCGTTAGTGTGAGCGAAAAATCAGCATTGTCCGTGAGCGAAAATTCGAGATAGATGCAAATAAATGATAAAAAAAAACTTCGGTTTGATTGCGAATCGAACACAAGCCTTCTGCGTGGCAAGCAGGTGTCCTACCACAGAGCCACGTCACTGCTTGAAGCTGCTTCCAAAAAAGAAAAAAAACCTATACGAATGCCATGTAATGCGAGGCACCTCCCTAACGCATGTAATGTTGCGTGGCAGAAGCGTAAATTCGCGCCAGGCTTTCCGACATGCGAATTGCACAAGGAGTGAGGGGTTTATAGGCACACCCATTACAATCTCTCAGACATATTTAATCATCAGCAGCAGCAGCAAAAGCATCAACAAAGTGAGCAGCTGCGTAGGTTCGCGTGTTGCCTTACGGACGCGTAGTGGGCCCTTCGCTGATTCGCAAAAGGAAGAATTATGGCGTAGTGCGCACTTCGCAACTGTACCTGCAGTAGGTATCGTAGGATCGTTTGAAATAACTAATGTTACGCGTACAGACGTTTGTTTTCCTTGCGCCGTGGTTGAGGTGTCCACCGAAAAGCAGAGCGAGGCTATCGATTGAGAAGGCGATGTGATCGGGACCCGATTACCGCTGTCGCGTTCTACACTTGAGGCAAGCTCAAGCGTCCTCCAGCTTTTGGTTCACCTAGCCATATGCGGCATCGCTATAAAAATGCTTGGACTGCGGGGAAGGTCGCCCACGCGTACAGAGTTATGAAGCATACAGTGTGATTCTCACTTTTCAAAACTGATATAAAGATGGTTTCCCGTGGTCAAGTGGTGTATCCTTCGGGAGCTTATATTGAGCCCGCGATGACCGTATTCGCGCAAGGCGCAAAGCACTGCGAACCCCCCCCCCCCCGCTCCCCCCTCCCTCTTCCACCGCGTGAGCGAGTCGAAGGCGATATTTATGTGTCGCTATTTCCGCAGCGCGTGCGCCACGAGCAACATCACACGTTTCGCGGCTAGACGCTTTTGAATTATGGATGCGCGATTGCGAGGCGCGCTCAAAGTGAGCGGCGTGGGCCACTCTCGTTGGGGCGCCACAATTTTGTCGAAGTTGCCTTCCGAGCAGCGTGGCAGCGGTAGGCATACGGTGGAAGCGAGGAAGAGAGAAAGCACGAAGGGAGAGAGTGGAGGCACGGTGCTGAGAAGTGGTGCGAGAGTTAGTTGTAAGTGAAGCGCACAAAAGAAAAAAGAAAGCGTAAGAACGAGGAGAAAAAGACTTTGCCGTGCCGCACGGAGTTTTCCGGACGCGTGTTGGTCCGGCCCCGGCGGCGCATAATGAAATGGCTTAACGATCGCTCCTTCCGTGCTCGGCTGCCCCGATGAAGCCGAGCGGACGGCAGTGCCCAGCGCGCCAGCAGCAGCCCTTACCGCCTTTCCTTTCGTCCCCACCACCACTACCAGCCTCTCCGCTTCCCACGACTCCTAAAACGCTCCTGCGGGAACAGCGCAGCCGGCTTCCACTTCGAAGGGCGCCCACATTATGCAGTCAACGCTCACTCTCTCCCCAACCGACCGACCGAGCACTCTTACGAGTACTTGCTCTCCCTCGCGCGAGTCGAAGCTTCCGGGCAACGTGCGCGATCAGGGCTCCTAAGGGAAAGGTACGCCGAGTTACCTGTGCAAGTTGGTTGCCTCAGAAGCACCGCGCCTGCGTTTTTTGGGTTTGATGACAAGAATAACGACACTCTAGCCTCTGTAAGATGCAAGCACAGACTCCCCTCACGCTCACATCCTCCTAGCGAGAACAAAGCAAGAAAACAAATATAGAAAAAAATGAAATCATCCTATACGCGACGCTGCATCACGAGTCATCATCATCATCATCATCATCAGCCTGTCTACGCCCACTGCAGGGCAAAGGCCTCTCCCATGTTCCGCCAATCAACCCGGTCCTGTGCTTTCTGCTGCCACGTTATACCTGCAAACTTCTTAATCTCATCTACCCACCTAATTTTCTGTCTCCCCCTCACGCGTTTGCCATCTCTTGGAATCCAGTCAGTTACCCTTAATGACCACCGGTTATCCTGCCGACGTGCTACGTGCCCGGCCCATATCCATTTCTTCTTCTTGATTTCAACTATGACGTCCTCAACCCCCGTTTGTTCCCTTACCCACTCTGCTCTCTTCCTGTCTCTTAAGGTTACACCTATCATTTTTCTTTCCATCGCTCGCTGCGTCGTCCTCAATTTAAGTTGAACCCTCTTTGTAAGTCTCCAGGTTTCTGCTCCGTAGGTAAGTACCGGTAAGATGCAGCTGTTATATACCTTCCTCTTGAGGGATAATGGTAGATTACCATTCATGATTTGATAATGCTTGCCGAATGAGCCCGACCCATCCTTATTCTTCTAGCTATTTCACTCTCATGGTTCGGCTCCGCGGTTACTACCTGTCCTAAGTAGACGTACTCCTTTACAACTTCCAGTGTCTCGCCACCTATCGCAAAGCGCTGTTCTCTGCCACGATTGTTCCACATTATTTAGTTTTATGCATATTAATTTTCAGACCTATCTTCTACTTTCCGTATCCAGTTCAGTAATCATGAGCTGTAATTCTTCTCCCGCGTTACTCATCAAGCAATGTCATCAGCGAATCGTAGGTTACTGAGATTACTCTCCATTAACTCTTATCCCTAACTTTCCCAATCTAGGGCCCTGAAAACCTCCTTAAACACGCGGTGAATAACATTGGAGAGATCGTGTGTCCCTGCCGTACGCCCTTCTTTATTTGATTCTGTTGCTTTCTTTATCGGAGGACTATAGTGGCTGTGGATCCGCTGTAGATTTCTTCCATTATGTTTATATATGGCTTCGTCGATGCCTTGATTCCGCAGTGCCTGCCTGACTGCTGATGTCTCCACCGAATCAAATGCCTTCTCGTAATCTATGAAGGCTATGAATAGGGGTTGGTTGTATTCCGCGCATTTCTCTCACCTGATTGAAGTATGAATATGTCTATTGTTGAGAATCCTGTACGAAATCCTGCCTGGTCCCTTGGGTGATTGAACTCTAATGTCGTATTAATTCTTGAGCAATTACTTTTGTAAATAGCTTGTAGACAACGGAGAGCAAGCTTACGCGCATGTAATTTTTCAGGTCCTTGACGTCCCTTTTTATGAATCAGATGATGTTGGCATCTTCCAAGATTTGGTATCCTCCGTCGAGAGGCACTTCGTAGGCATCACGAGTGACGGTGCCTAATCGTCTCATATGCCGTGATGCTCGGTCCTTATAACGCTGCCGAAGTGATTAGGGTGGAAAGCAAGAAGCCCGCGTGTTTAGATCATTATGCGCATTAAGGAGTTAGGAGTGGTCAAAATTAACCTGTAGCACCTAAGCGCTGTGGTTTGTGTTGTATTTTTTCTCGTGTCCATGTTTTTGCTACTGCCATTTCAAAGATGCATAACCAATTCCAGCTTGCCCAATGTCAATTCTTCTGCAATAATGAGATATCTTACGTGAAGAAAATTGTAATTCGAGCTAAAGGCCCTCGAAAGAAGTCGTGTACTTGAAATACAACTCGTCAGCTCTATAAACGTAGATGTGTTCAACACCTTTTGTTCATTGCAGCGATGACCTTCATATCCCTTCTACGCTCGCGATCACAACGCCTCATCTAACTTTGTTCTGGAGCATCGTGCTTGTAAAAATTATAGAAAACGAAGGCGAGTAGCCCTAAATCTCCAGAAATGCCGTTGACGTTCTGGTTAGGTTCAAAAAAGTACTTTTTTTTATTCAGAGAAGCACAATTTTATTCATAGAAACACAAAAAAGCTATTTTGCTGACTCAGACTCCATATATCAAAGGTAAAGAAAAAGTTTCTGATGTTGTTCCGTCTGTCCAACTTGTTCAAAAAAAGACCCGCGACAGTGGCCTAGTGCTTACGGGCTCGACTGCGATCCGAATGTCGTGGAATTGAATCCGGTCGCAGTGGCCGCATTTTAGATAGAGGTGAAAACGCTTGAGGCCGGTGTACTTAGGTACACGTTAAAGAACCCCAGGTGGTCGAAATTTCCAGAGCCCTCCACTACGGCGTCCCTCATA